>NW_009970725.1:14251345-14266027 GCF_000747805.2 Chaetura pelagica
AAGATCTGGCTGTATAGTTATTAGCGTCATTCATGCTCTGATTTATAGTATACCATAACAATCCCAAGCTGATTTTTTCCTCTAGAATTATCTGAATCCAGCCAGATCTTATCCAGATCTTATCAACATCTTAGCATCTTCCTGCAATGTAATTTTGACTCTAACTGACTCTGCTGTAGATGCACATTCAATAATACCCCTCCTATTTCTCTACAGTCTGCATGCTGATTTACAGAGCTAAGAAACTATACCAGTGTAAACATTTTCAATTTTCTTTTACCTCCATATCATGCAGCTTTTGACAGAGGTTGACCAAGACATCTCAGCAGAATATGAGATGTTGCTACCCCAATGAGATGTTCCTAACCCAAGGGCTGGTCCATTGCTGCTCTGGGGAAGGACAGGGTGGGTGAAGGGGCATGGCTTGGATGGACACTCACACTTGCTGAGCAGCAGAAGGGAGGTGAGGGTTGCACCTCACACTACCATGCTCCTAGTAGCCAGCCTGGCTGTCTGAAGCACTGACACAGCCACAAGCGGGCAGCAGAAGGGTGCTCAAGGAAACTGCCTCCTTTGTTGATGGCTAAAAGCCAAGCCTGCTTTCAATATTTTGCTCAAAAAAATAAGCTCTAGAATCTACAACCAACAATCACCTTCCATTACAAGTTTTTGCCACCAAGATCCTTCTGCATTCAGAGCTGTATTTCAAACGTGGATCCTAGCCGAGATGTACATAAATAACGCACATAAAATTATGCCAATGAACAAACAAAAAGTATGTACAACCCTGCTTGTTAAAACCAGCAGAAAGCACTGTGAGACTTTTCAATCACTTACATATGCAACATGCTAAAAACAAGAGCAATTTAACTCGGAGAAAGTAATGCTTCAGGACAAAGAGGAGAGAACAAATTTCTAAAGGCTAGCTTCCCTGCCACACTCAGCACCATCCTCTTTCCATTGAAACCGGTAGGCTGACTGATGAGTATTAGGACTGCAGGACTACATAATGCCTATTCAGTCATATTCTACAGCCTAAGATACTGCCATTTTTATATGAATTTATAAAATTCATTTTCATAATTTCATTATTTAATTCAATTTTAAAACATGCCACAAGATCATTCCGAGTTTAAAATCCTTTCCCAACCACAGTAAGCCTACAATAGACCCCAGTTTGAGAAAGTGTGCACATTCAGGATAGCACTCTTGACAGTGCTTAACTTCACAATGGAGCTGAAAGCCCACTTTCTGCCCTTGTATCACTCTTAACTCATGGCTGAAATTTCTCCTTACACTTTAGCAGTGTTAGCAGGGAAGACTGCTAGTTTATAGCAATCTCTCTTAATTTGCTATATTGTTTCTAGATTAGATTCCCATTTCTGCAGTTTCACCTTCCAAACACAATAATAATAAAAGTTTTACTTTGCACATACTCCCTGGAAAGGAAGAAATTGACTAATTTTCTATTATTTTAACATAGAAGGACAGCATACACAGGCTAGAAAAGTAACCCTCACAAGCTGTATAAAGTGAAATTTGTATTATGTAGATGTTGCATATACTTTAATGAATTTGGGGGAAAACTAAGGAGAAACACTGCTTTAAAATAAATTCAAGAATACAAAAACTAATGCAGCTATAAATGTGCTCAGTATTACAGTGAAAACAGTTAGCTTTATTTAAACTTGTGATAGAGTCATCCCCCTTTAAAATGGCTTTTTTTAATGTAACTTAGTATTTCCACCACCATCTCCCCAAAAAACATCACCAGTCTAATTGCAAGCATCTGATTTCAAAGCCCTCCAAAGAATTTTTGCCCTTTGTACCTAAAGTACTATCCTTCTTTTCATTTTACTCTAACCAAAGACCCACAGTCATTGATAACCCCACAATAAAAAGTCCTTGTCAATCATTTAATTGCAAGTTAAAATAGATTTCTAGATATCTTCTCCTCCTAGCTTCTGCATTCATTGCCCGAACTCAGTTGGCTTTGATTTGTTTGCAAGGTTTCAATCAAGATGCTGCTGAGTTTCTGCCACAACCAGGTTCAAAAACATTGCCAGCACTCATGTAATAAATTCTAATGAAAATGTGTAACAGATCAGCTAATAAACCGTTTAATGGGAGTCCCTGCTTAAAATTTCTTCTGTAGAAGAAAAAAAAGTAAATCAGCCCAGATCTTCTCAGAGTGGAATATCCTATCTGAGAACAACATCACAAGGCAGTGAGAAAGTCACAGGTATTATTTATAACATGCAACAACGTAAGACAGATAAAAGATTTCTATACTTAGTGCTTTCAGTGCAATGCTTCTCGTGAGCTCATGTGCACTTAGTTGGAGAGATTTTTAATTCATTTCTTAAGAAAATGTTTTGATAATAAATAGTGAGAAAGCACCCAGTACCTTCAAGAGAAATGCTTTCTGGCTTGTAATATGCAAGAGGATTTCTGAGGCTGGTTATGTAAAGGTATCGCTTCATTTTAACTCATCCATTACTAAAACTTCCATGAATAAGTACTTCAGGATTTGGACCACTGATTATAAATAACATGCTCCATTGTTCACCCCCAAGAGAATACTTAAAATGTTGGAACTGGAGAAACCTAGCAGAGATGCAGTATTTTGAGCCAAAGGATGTTTATGTAGCAGCCTGGCATGCCTCCATAGGAAAACACATGCCCAATCCAGTAGAAATCTCATTCGTAATTGCTGAAAAGCATTTTATGAGATATAAATAAATCTTCATACTAATGCTTTGGGCTTGTACAAAGAAATTCAGTAGTTCCAAAGACATCATAGCGTTCTCCCACCCCTTTAATCAGCAGCCCTATTACTGCAAACAGTACTTTCTATTCAGCACTTAAGGATAACAGGTAATAATTCATTTTCAAAAAAAAGGAACAAATCATCTTTGTGGTTACACAGGTGAAATGTGGACAAAACGCTTCTCAAAAGCGTATAAATACATAGTAAATCTAATGAGAATAAGGTAAAAACTCAAATTGTATCACCCAAAACCTTGAAGATTTTCCATCAAAATATTTTATGTTTTGAACACGTTTTAAAACATATGCCTTATCATTGTAGCCAATTCATACTTTTTAATTTATAATGAAGAGTGGTCAGGCACTGGAACAGGCGGCCCATGGAGATGGTTGAGTTACCATCCTTGGAAGTATTCAAGAAATGTGTAGATGTGGCACTTCAAGGCATGGGCCCCTCAGTTCAAGAAGGACAGGGAACTGCTTGAAAGAGTCCAGCGCAGAGCTACGAAGATGATTAAGGGAGTGGAACATCTCCCTTATGAGGAAAGGCTGAGGGAGCTGGGTCTCTTTAGCTTGGAGAAAAGGAGACTGAGGGGTGACCTCATCAATGTTTACAAATATGTAAGGGGTGAGTGTCAGGGGGACGGAGTTAGGCTTTTCTCGGTGATGACCAGTGATAGGACAAGGGGTAATGGGTGTAAATTGGAGCATAGGAAGTTCAAGGTGAATATCCGAAAAAATTTTTTTACTGTGAGAGTGACAGAGCACTGGAACAGACTGCCCAGGGAGGTTGTGGAGTCTCCTTCACTGGAGACATTCAAAACCCACCTGGATGAGTTCCTGTGTGATGTACTCTAGGTGACCCTGCTCTGGCAGGGGGGTTGGACCAGATGATCTCTCGAGGTCCCTTCCAGCCCCTAAGATTCTATGATTCTATGATTCTATGTTTTAGCGGCCAAGGTTGTGGGGTTTTTTGGTGGGTGTGGTTTGCTGGTTTTTGTTTTAGTTTTCTTTGTGTGTGTTGATGGTTGGACTTGGTGATCTCAGAGAAGTCATTTCCAACCATGACAACTCTGTGATTCGGAGGACTCCAACTGCAATACCCCAAGAATAATACACTAATAGTAGGTCATATAATTGTTATGAGATCAAACTAAAAACAGTAATGAAGTCCAACTTCATGAAGTAGCAACATCTCCTTAGACTGAAGAAGTAACAGACTTGTAAATCCTAACATGCACATTTGTTTGAATTTCTGTTCAGAGGAGAATATAGAAAACACATGAGCAAGTTTTTTCAAAATAAGTCTGTATTTCCAACCTACAAATCCATTTTTTTTGGCATATAATTAAAGAAAATCAGAATGCTTGAAAGCATCCAAATTAGCTACAACACTTATGTTTTCCATCAAATCCTATTAATAATATGAAAATTATTAGAACTGTCTTAAAAGGAAAAGATCAAAAAGTTTAAGGATCTTTTTCAAATTTTTGATACAGAGAAAGACATATAAAGTTGCAAAAATCACCATTCCACAGCAGCAGACATGAAAAACTTCTCCAGTGTATCTATCAGCAAATGCACTAGGAGGCTGCATTCTTTAAATGTTTCATTCTTTGTGGATGGTCCTGTATTACAGTTTTAAGTATGACAATTGCCATCAGCAGGACTTGGTTTTAACAGAACGAATGAAAGAAATGTTGTTAATCCTTTTCCATAGAATTATAGAATCATTAAGGTTGCAAAGGACCTCAAAGATTATCAAGTTCCAAACCCCTTGCCATGAGCAGGGGACCCTACCATTAGACCAGGTTGCACAAAACCTTGTCCAAAGTGGCCTTAAAAGCCTCCAGGGATGGGGCATCAACAATCTCCCTGGGCAACCCATTCCAGGTCCTCACCACCCTTACAGTGAAGAATTTCTTCCTAATATCTAACCTAAATCTCCCTTCTCTCAGTTTAAAAGCATTACCTCTTGCCCTGTCAGTGCCCTCTCTGATGAAAAGCCCCTCCCCAGCTTTCCTGTAGCCCCTTTCAAGTACTGGAAGGTGCTATAAGGTCTCCCCGGAGCCTTCCCCTCTCCAGGCTGAACAGCCCCAACTCCCTCAGCCTGTCTTCATAGCAGAGGTGCTCCAGGCCTTTGATCATCTTGGTGGTCCTACTCTGGGCCCTTTCCTACAGGTCTATATCTATCTTGGGCCTGGAGAAGGTGATTCTTAAATATCAGCCAGCTTTTATGGGCCCCTCTACCCTCCAGGATGTTATCCCAAGACACCCTCTTTAGCAGATCCCTGAAGAGGCTGAAATCTGCCCTTCTGAAGTCATGGGTAGTAAGCTTACTGTGAGCCCTCCTTGCTGCCCTTATCAATCTATACATTTTTAAAACATCATATTTACTGACCTGACTGCTATGCCAAATTAATTTTTTCAATACAGAAGAGATAGATTTTTTTCAGGCTAAGCAGTATCTTAATTTAGAAGCAATCCCATTCTTTTTGCCATTAACATAAGCAGAGTCAGCAAAATCCTGTTCGTACATGGAATTAAATGATTTTCATTTCCCTCTTTTTTTTATATACATGGTGACAGGCTACAGCCTTATTAACCAGAAATTATGAAATTAAAATAAAAACTGACTAAACGCAAACTCACCCGTTACAGGAAAAAAGCCACATAAAACAAACATTTAGTACTGCCAAAATGAACTATTGTTTCAAGCAAGGGTGAATGCATATAGTCATGCTTTGCTATGTACAGCATGTACAAACCTTTGTTAAGGTAAAAGACATAATTACAGTAGACCTTAGACACAAAGAAACAAGATCACTAACACAATAATCTCACAATCAAATAAGTTTGAAACTAGGCTACTGCATAGTTGACTGCCTATTTGTCATCTCCAGAGAACTAGGCAACCAGTTGATGATTGTAGAGATAATTCATACACAAAATCACTGCTGAAATCACAGGACTTCACAACACACGCAAAGAGGTCTCTGCCACAAAAGCAGTTCCCATCAGCAACCCTTGAAAAATTGGTTTAATCAAGTTTTAAATCACTTCTGTAGACAAGAAATATTATTTACAAATACATTTGTTTTCATAGTTGTTTCATGCAGAGTAGTCCATTTTGCTGTTTAATCAGCTTTGTAATAACAGGTTTCAAGGATTATAAATAACAGAGCTGAACAAGAGATGTAACCAAACACATTTTCAGTTGCACATATGAATATGAATATGTTTTCCCTTGTTCAGCCAGCTTCATGGACAATCAAGTAGTATGTCTACAAACAACACATTCAGCTAAATATTAAATAACTCAGCATTTCAGCTCTAACGGAAGGAGATATCTCCTGTGCTTTAGAAAAGGTTGATTTTTTTCACCTGGCAGGTAGTATCTTAAAGCAAATATACTGAACATACACAGAAACAGGAGACTGCCTTATCTCCATGATTAAGGATTAATATTACTTTATCTTAGTCATTTTTTTAAGACATTTAAATTTAAGGAGGGGAAAAAAATTTACTCCTTAAGCTTTAAACACCAGCTGAACTATTTCACTCAGTATAATATTCTTTTAACCCAGTGTTTCGAACTTTTTACATTTCTGTCAAAAAATAAACTAATCTAGACTGACATTGTCCATTCTAGATTAATTTATAATTCTATAGCTTGGAAAACCCCTAAAGTTGGTGGAGAGAATTTGCCTAAGTTCAATAACTGGAAAGTGCAAGGTGATAAACTAAAAAATAGATGGAAGAGAAAGACATTGGAATGGTGGTCAGAGATTGTGACTGGGGAGTTGAGTGAGCCAGGAGGAGACAAAAAAGGAAAAGCTTACTGGAAGGATACCAGAAAGCTCAAAAGAATAAAACATCTTAATCAAAGGACACAAAGGTTTCAGGAAAAAAACAACTTGAACAAAACAGAAATAGAAGACTAAAAAAATACTTAAGTGACAGGGAATGGGAAAAAAACAAACAAAGCCTAGTAAAATATATAGCCATGTAGTGGGTTTGGTTGGTTTTGGGATGTTTTTTTTTAAATAAAACTTATTTAACTTTTGACTCTGATTCACCAGTTGACTGGTTTTAGCTAAAATAATTACTGATTTCCCCTTTTCCATCCCCTCCCTGGACATGAAGAAATCTCTCAGTACTTTCTAGAAAGATGCACCTACACACATATGGACACAATTTAAAAATGTGACAGGGCTAGTGGGCCAAAATGGTTACACTCAAATATTTATGGAAGGCATTGATTCCAATTAGCACACTGTGATAACGAAATTCAGAAGTGTAATGCAGCATGACACAATACAGGGAAACTATCCAAAGTCCTAAGAAAGCATTTTCCTCTGAAGAAAAATTGCTGCCATCAGTGATGCAAACTAGATGCTTTAGTGTCTATCAAATCCCTCAGGAATTAGTTTTTATCAAGTAGACTTTTTTAGACTCTAAAAGGAGAGAATTAGAATGTTTCTCCACTATTGCTCTTGGCATCTAGAAAATGGCAGTTTATCCTGTCAATCACAGGCGCAGAAAGGGCAGCAAAAGTAAACCACACAAAACCAACACAGTAATTGCATATTATTTGGGAAGCTGCACCCAAATTCCCCCATGAGTGACTCCCTCTCAACTGCCACCTTCAGTACTTTTAAGAGAAACTTTAACTCACAGCTGGGCATTTATTGATGTTCCATTCTCACACTGTCCTGGTAATTTTCCCCTGTAAAAATGACTGACAGCCTTACCTAGAGTGGGACTTCCTACATTTTATGTGTCCTTTATTTATTTTTCAGCTCTGTTTTTGCTGGCTCCACTGGCTACTTACACAGTCAACATAAACTGAGCCCACTCAATTGGTATGGGTCTCTGCCAAAAGACAATGTGTTAGTTTCTTAGAATGACTGGTAGAAATTGTGTGAGGAAGTAGAACTGTGCAGAGACATGAAATATAAATGCAGGAATTCAGGCAAGAAATACAAATACCAATCAGACCTTTTCCACTTCTGTAGTGTAGTACTTTGTGAAGATGGCTTCCTTGCCAAGGAATGAGAGATTTGAACTCTGCAGTGAACAGATGAAATCTCAAAAGCATCCTGATTCCTTGCCTGGTTTCATAGCTCCACCAAGATACTTGCGATTCACAGACTCCAAATTTGGTATAATTCAAAGCTATCCCATTAACCAATTTTTGGAAATCTGACTTTGATCTATTTATAATTCATATCTCATTTATGAATAGCATTTAGCAATAATACAATCCCTGTGAAATCCTTTGCACTTTTCCTTTAGCTTAGGTGTCAAGACTGTAGCACCATGGGTACCTCTGTCAATTGATACTACTATAATAACACCAAATCATTATGAACTAAAACCAAAAAAAGGTTAATATAATGGATTAAAACCAATTTAAAATAAATAAATAAGTGGAGATTATCTTTTAAATGAACCTAGCCAATGAAATGCACCATAGTGGGATATAATTTTGGTAAGTCCTGCAAATATCTTTTTAAAAAGATCAGCATCTATCCCAGCTAAAAACAAAAGCAAAACAGTGAGTCATCGTAATTCGGCTGGGTCAGGATATGGTTTCCACAACACAAATGTAACTCTTCCTTGCTTCTCTCTGCTAGAACTTGGAAGAGAAAGTTCTCTTCCTTATATAGCTTCCATTAAACATTGAGTGATAATCTGCTTCAACAGAAACCATATGCATAAACAGATTAAATGAGGATTTTCTTTAGTTTTTTTTTGTCTCCTTCCCACCTCAAAGTGATAGTTAATGGGAAAAAATAGTAAAAGCTGGTACAAAAAGAGTTGAACTAATTGTAAAACCTGATTGGAACTGTCACTATGTGCCATGCAGTAATGAATAGTTCATCCAACAATTCTGAAACTCCCTCTTCCTCTCCTATCTTCACAGTAAAGAGAAATAGGATGACAGCTTGAGGAGTCACTCTAAACCAGAACCTGCGACTCTTCAAGAAACCTTCTCAGAGAACAAAATAAAAGTTTAATACATTTATTTTCTCAGAAGAAGTGGATCAATGGCCATAACGATAAGCAGTACTCAGAAACGAGTGTTTAGGTAAGAAAGAGTATGAATTTCTGTTGACCAGCTATCCTGGTTTGAAAGAACCAGGATAAAAATGTTCTGTACCTATACTGACCAGTGCCATTCCGGGACCCCCACAACTGCTGCCAGGCTGTGTCTGTGTCAGTGACAGTGGGGGGAGCAGCTGTGCCTGTGGGGAGGAGAGGGTGGCTCAAGTGACTCACATAGACCAATCACAGTGCTGCTGCCCATGGTGTTTAGTATAAAATGGCTCCTCACCAAGCCTTTCCCTGGCAGGTATGCTGGATAACTTGGTGTTTCTTTGTCATTGCTCACTGCGCTACTGTTGTTCCTGCATCCTAGTTTGTTGTTTGTTTTGGGTTTTTTTCTGAAGAAGAACACTTCATCAAGACAGACCAACCTCTCCTGCCTCCTTGAGTAAAACCAGTTTGGCCACCCCAAAGCTTTTTTGGTATGTCACTGGGACCCTGGACTTGGGTACCTCCATCTGCTGCTCAGTCCAGCTGGGATTTTTTGACCAGGAAGTAATTACCAACTGAGGAGTGTGGGTTCCAAATTTACATATTTTTATATATTTGTATGTAATTCACCATTATTATTATTACTGTTTATTTTTTCTTTAAATACATTCTAGGTTATTTCCAACCTAAAGTCTTCTTTCTCCTTTATTCCCCTTTTTATCTTTCTCTGGGAGGGTAATGGAGGGATAACAGAGCACCTGTCACCTGATTTTGGGCTAAAAGTGACACCACTGTTTAGAAGACAGACATGATTGAAGAACCTGGAGTACCTTCAAGCTTTTCTAAGGAAACGGGAAAATACATTCATTAAGGGGTAAATCCAAACTGCTAAGAAACTACTGTGACAGAACAAAGTCAAGATTAAGGTTGACCCGATACCAACAAAAATGTCCAAAAAACCTCACAGAGGGCCTGTAATCTCATCTGTTGCTATACTCAGCATTTAGATTTTCCAGTTCTTTTCTTTAGGGATCTTTAGTCAGTTAAAATGGTTTGAATTTCCGTCAGCTATGACAACAGATTTGTGAGTAGAAGCATTATACCAAACCCAGTATCAGATCAGGCAGTACAACTTAAGGACCTTTTTAAATGCCTCCTTTTTGTTAGTGATGTCACAGAACAAGCTTACTTTTTAAATGTTACTTTTCAAATTATTTCCATCAAATAACACGAGACACAAGTATGTTTGACTTCAGCACTGGGTGATACTATTTTTTGTACTAGTCTGAGGGAGAATCATGCAAGCGGGAACACGTATGATTCAACAAGAAAGACTCAACTGCTTTGAAATGCAGGCATCAGCAATCTCATCCAACAAGTTACTATGTGACAAAGCACACTACTAGATAAATCTTAGAATCATAGAATGGTTTCAGTTGAAAGGGACCTTAATGACCATCAGGTTCCAGCCTCCCTGCCATGAGCAGGGACACCTCACACTAGACCAGGCTGCACAAAGCCCCATCCAACATGGCCTTGAACACCTCCAGGGAGGAGGCTCCCACAACCTCCTTAGGCAGCCTATTCCACTGTCTTACTACCCTCATGGTGAAGAATTTCTTCCTGATGTCTAACTTAAATCTACTCTCTTTCAGTTTAAAACCATTACCCTTCATCCTATCACTGCCCCTTCTGGATAAAAGCCCCTCCCCAGCTTTTCTGTAGCCCCTTCAGGTACTGGAAGGCTTCTATAACATCTTCCTGGGGCCTTCTCTTCTCCAGGCTGAAGATCCCCAACTGTCTTAGTCTGTCTTCATAGCAGAGGTGCTCCAGGCCTTCGATCATCATAATGCGATTGCATCCTCATTGCAAATTCCACCAACAGATTATAAACCCTTACTTTTTTATATTATACAGCCATTTCTTTTGACTTTCAAGAAGCCCTTACTTTACACAGATAACAGCCCCCTTATATACAGCAAGAATGTAATAGTTCTGAAATTGTTTTTCTTTATAGGTCTGCATAATTGTTTTTATATTTTAAACTAAATGTTTGATTGGTATGTGATACATTAATGCCTAAATGTCTGATGCAGATAATTATTTTCATCTCTACCAGTAAGCCTCTTTAGCTTTTTTTACTAAGACAATTGAATAAAGTCAGGATAACAGTGATGTTTAAATGCATACTTAAAATACAGTCAGGTGAGACCACATTTAACTCTCAAAAGTAACAATAAGTCCAGACCTGGGGCACAATCTCTTATAGGACAGCTTTTGGGAGGTTCTGAAAGTTAATTTTGCACTCAGACCATATCAGTATTCCAGTTGAAATAAGGCCATAAAAAGGATCCCCCAGTGCCACTGTCAGACAGCCCTGCTGCACTTTGGGACAATAATAGCATCTTGGTTGGAAGTCCTTCAGTACCAAAGCCAGCATGTAGTGAAACTAGTGTCAGGGAATTTACAGTATGTATTACGAGTTAGCTCACTTGAGGGGAAATCAGGACTTCACCTTCCACTAAACAAAGGCTTTTGCATGTACTCTATCCACCACACATTCTGAAGAATAAAGCAATGAACAACTTACCTTGCATTGTTGTTTTTGTGGGTTCTGAAAACAAAGGAATGAGCAGGAGGTAGATGAGGTAGACAAAGGACAGCCCATTGTAACGAAAAGCACAGGCTGCATAGAGAAAAGAAAAAGAACATTTTGCTTAATCAGCTTGGGATAATGAAATTTGGTAGCACAAAGCATTTCACATTGGAGTTTATTATTTACATTACCAACTTTTCACCACTCAAAATATTTCTACAAAAGTATTTAAGTTTATGCTTAAAATAAACAATAACATTAAATACAATAACTTACACTAATTTACTAAACTAAATACACCATTCCTAATTTCTGATACTCAAAAAACGATCTAGAAAAAGTTGCTAGACATAAAACCAGCTCCATTGTTTCTCTGAAACAAAAACGAAAGATGACCCCAAAAAGCAACTGAACCCATCTTCTACATTCCCTCTGAAATTCACAAAGGTCTTCTTTTGCAAAGGCAGGTGTATGCCAATGTTTATCACAGTGGAAAGTCCCACTGGAGGTCAAGTGGAATTTCATCAACAAAAAAAGCACTTGCACAAATAATTTTTTTTCCAATCCAGGTGACATAGAAAATTCTGGATATTTGGGTTACATTGTTTAGTTTGCACTACAAATTGTCTAATCGATTAGAAAAATTAATTTCAGAGGAATTATTCTTGAACTACATTTACCTCAAAATTTACTGCCTTCTATTTCTAGACCTGAGGAGACTGTGTTCTCAAAAGCTTTTTCTCTACAACTACACAAACTGGACTATTAACAGAGATTATTTCTCCATACAAACCTTCCCTTATGTATATGTATTTTATTTTTTTTTCATATTAAGGATCCTGCAGAAATATGAAAATATTTTTCAGACATTTGGTAAAAAGTAGTATTTCCTAAGCTGAACATGTTATTTTTATTAGAATCCAGGAAATCCTTCTGTTTCCTAGTTTCCAAAGGATGGGTTTGCTTAAAACTAACACTAAACAAAAAGCTTGAATAGGTAAATACATCACATAAGCAAAGTTCATATATGCTTTCTTCTCTTCAGTCTTATTTTTAAGCCACTTTTATCACAAAGTTTTCTAACAGCCTCTAGGAACAAAACTCCAGAAATGTGACTTTTGTATCTAAAGTTCTGCACTGTCTGCACTGATGAGAGTCCAGTGATAGCAGTAATAGACAATAGTGAAAAGAAATAAAAAACAGACTTATTGGTATACAGCATGTTAGACTATTAGGAGTAAAATTAGCTTTTTTTTCTAAGCAGTGGAGTACCTCAGAGCACCTTCCCAAGGTAGCAAGAAAAGAGTTCTTTATAATACCTCCATTTATAACTTCTCCATTCATAAGCAATTATTTGAACAATTTCTGTTTTAATGCATAGCATGCTAAAAAAATTCCTACCTTTAAAGGCAGGATCAGACAAAAGCAAGCTTGTGATAATTTCATACATTTTTATGCCATAGCAGTCAGAGAAAAATAACATGTACATATATAAAATTTTCAGTAAAGACTGAAATGCAAGTTATTTGTAGCAAAAAAAATGTAACTGTAAAATATTTCTGTTTTCTGGCATCCAGTCATTTGTTCAAACAATTGAAAAACTACAGTCACAGATAACTGACATTTTTCTGTTTCACCATGTCTGCAAATGTATTCATAATTCACTCATCCTGCTACATGTAATATATATCTAAAAAAAAACCCAAAAAACAAAAACAAAACACAAATTATAAAATCTCTAAAGCTTGCTCTTCTGACATACTCTGGGACTAACAAAACAGAAATCAGCTCTGAGCACTTAAATCTTGCACTGAAGAACACATTTAAAATATTTTTTAAAGTTTTGTTAGGGACTTAGTACAATGATTATGTCATACAAGTAAAACTACTCGGGTAAGAGTATTAATATTATAATACAAAATCTTTCCTATTATGCTACAATCACTAGAGTGAATATTTGTGTTCAAAGCCTTTTAAAAATTCCCCAAAGCTGAGTGGTATTAGTAACAAAATTATCCATAATTTCTGTTAAATCAGAATATGCTATGTTTAAGAACTCGTAGGCAGCCTTACACAAAAATTGAGCTTGTCTTTTCTTGAAATTAAGAATTGATATTACACCAAGGAACTTCTATAGATTGCTAATATTTTAAGGGCTGCTTGTATATTTCTTGGCATAGTCAATAAAAAAGTCAATATAACAGCAGTAAAAGAAGACATTCATTATTGTATGTTGCTTTTTCTAAATTAAAAAACAACGACCAAACGTGCATTTCACTGTGATTGCACAAAGTCATTGTCTGAAATTCTGTGAAAAGGACATACTGGTTAAGTGACATATCTTCCAAAATTGTGTTTCCTTTTCCTTTATTAAGCAATACTTTTAAATGTTCTACATTGGGATATATATATACACACATACACACACACGTATAAATATATATACACAGCACTAAAAAAGGGGGAGTTTCCAGACAGCACACAATTTTATGGCTTGTTAAGGAACACAAATTATGTTTGCTGAAAGTATTTTATTTTGAACTATATCTTCAATGCAGAATTAGAATTTTTTTCCAAGTTTTTATTACAATAAAGTTGATAAAAGATGATAGTCAAAGAATAATGCATTTGAACATGAGATCTACAACTACTTTTTAAACTCACTATAAAGTGATATATGTTACTGTTTCATATTTATACCAACAGTTCTTTCCTTTCTTCTACTTTAAGATGGTAAGTTATATTTTATCTGTTAAATACAAAATATTGGATAGAAAAGCAGAGGGATGATAGAAGAATTTGCACTGAGGCTGATTAGAAAGGGGAGGAAAAAAAGAGCCTCATAAAAGATGTGTTTGGCTTCATTCTACAGAAATTTTAAAAAGCATTCCAGTAAGAAGTGAAAAGCACCTGATCAAAAATCATCCCTTAAGAGTGCAGGCATAGTACTGATGGGCCAAGTGAAAATATGAAGGATGGGTAAAAGACAGAATTAGTGACTACTTCAGTATTTCTGAATTTACCTGATTAAAAAGGCACAGTTGTTAATGTTAACAGAATAACATATTGCTTGCTATGCCCTTTTCTGTTTAATAGGGTTTCTCCACATTTTTCTACTTTGGGTTTGAGAACACTACACATATTCTTACATATTATGCCTATATTATTATATATTATTATCCTCTCTGGACTAATGTGTTATGCTACTGTGTGCATTAGCATGAGAAATAATTGATTCAGCCAACTATAGGGACGTCATGTGTCTTCTACCTTCA
>NW_009970725.1:14266068-14275584 GCF_000747805.2 Chaetura pelagica
TTTCCTGCTTATTTTTCCAGTGACAGAAGAAACATTCAGTGAAAAGTTTCATTGGAAAAAGTGCTGCTGTAAAAATATCTAACCCTGAGTAGGCAAGGGTTGTTGGCTGAAAGACAGAGCTAATGCTGTCCACACATTCTTACACCCAGCTGATCAGAAATAAATCTCTGAAAGCAAGGGGCCAAAAAATAAAAGGGAAAAGGAACTAGTAAGTGACTGATCTTTGAAACTCGAGGAGGTAGTGTCCAGATCTTAAAGCCAGTAGAACTCAGCAACGTATTCTTATTTCTACTGCTTTAATTTTTCATTGTTACCCCATAGTTAATATCACATTTTCTACCAGTTATGTCCTCATAATTCTGAAAACAGACAAAGATCTATTTCAGATTAATAAAACAGCCTAAAGCAGACAGCCTTTTCCTTTTCTACTAGGTGAATGAGATACTAACCAATACCCAAGATCACAAGCTTCTAGTATAAAAGTTAAGAGTAAAACAATTGCCAAAGCAAATACATCCCTTCCTTCAAAGGTGGGTGCTGCATAAGACCATTCATGAATGTATGCCAGGAATCTTCAATTCTTCCAGGAGGATACGCAGTTGAGATTCTCCACTGAATTATCTTAAAAAAAACAACAAACCAACCTGTTCTAATGACATGAGGCCTTTCCAATATGCTGCCCCGTGGTAAAGCATTTGTCAGCCAGTTCCCATATACATTAGAATATGTGAAGTTTGGAGATTTTTACCCAAATCACCTCACCAGACACCACAAGCTGCCTAACCAAGGCAAGCAGGTGCTGCACTAGGCCATCTGGAATCAACCTGCAGGAGACTAGATTTACTTTAAAAAAGCTGAATTATACTGGCAGTTTGAGCAACATTTTAAACCACGGTGAAGTGGACTACATAGACCCTACCAGCAAATGTAAACAGAGAAGGTGATTTAAATTTTATAGAAGGACAACTGTGAATAAATAACTTTTCAAGGAAAATAAGTTTAAAAAACCAAACAAAACAACTCATCTTCTATTAGCCAGCCAGCCAAATATTTCCAACAATGGAATACAGAAAGTAGAGGTCAAGAGTGCTGAGAAAAGTCTTTTATTTTTAAGTTTAAAACTTAAAGTTTCAAGTTGCAGTAAGAAGCCCGTATTACCGGTTTCAAAAGAAGTAATCTAAAATAAATGGCTATTATCTATAAATGGCTATTTTTAATATCTTTTAACATGCCTTCACATTTCAAATTTGTTTCAGAAATGGTTCCTCCAAGATTCTTTACAATAACAAGGGAACAATTGCCACTCATTGTAACACTAGATATGCTATAAAGAACCTATTTTTATTGATAACATTTTTTAAGTGACCAAAAATGTTCCTCTTCAAGAACTGTATATTCTAGTAATGTCAAATATCTAACAGGCATAGTGCCCAGTGAACCTTAGCTATCTGTGAACTTCATTTCTTCTCACCGTAACTAAGAAGGGGTTAACTCCTAGTATAGTTTTGCTCTCATTGTTTTGTGAGAAATTCCACTTAAAATAATGCTCATGACAGATGAGATTGGAATTATACACTGCCGTGCATGACTGTTAAGTGAAATGTATGTAATCTTATAATCCTTTTAGAGCAAATTAATGATTATAGCCTACAGTGTGTAGTACAGACCCATGCAGAAATGTCTCAGTTCAGGACAAGTTACCTCCTGCATAAACCAATACTCCTTCCATACTTAACAGCCCTGCTGATAATGCTGTGCTAGTTTATACCACTCCGCACTCCACTGCTAAGCCAATATGTCAACACACTGCTGCTCTGTGCAGCATCATGTATTTAGTGTGTTACGTTCAGACAGAAAACTTGTTTCTTTTGGATAAAAACATGGATGCTTTGATAAACAGAGAAATACTGGGCATTTGGTTCATGTCGGCGCATTTTTTCACTGGTCAACACTCATCAGGAGAGATGATTGTTGGACAGTCATTCAGTGCTGGACCACTTTTCAAATGGTTTTGGGGCTTTTTTGCTTTTACTTTTTTCCCTTTCCTCTCTTTCTCAGGCAGCAGTTTCAGTAATCTTTCTCTCCAACAGAACCCATCTGGAACCAATTTTAACTTTGTGGCAAATATTTTCTGAGAACTGAGTGGCAGAGCGAGGAGAAGACAAAACACCTTGCTTGCCTCTTGCATTCAGCTCTTACAGACAGGAGCTATGCTGCCCAGGTGTCCTTGACATGAGGAAAATGAGTGAAAGACCTCAGGTGTCAGCATACCACAATCATCACCTTACTCACATTAATGTATTTTAAAGGAGTATCTACTCTCACAAGCAAATCCAATGTCAATATCCTTTACTGACATGACTAAGTAGGCAAGTATTTCCAAAGGAAAAACATGATGGACACCATCATCAGGAATTTTTCCTATGAGAAAGATCTACTTAACAGTATAACTCACTTCAAGCTCTGTAGCAGATTGGAACTAAATTAAGACTTTCCACTATCTCTTTGATTGCCTTAAGGTTTTGACATTTTTACATTGGGTTGGTAATCTCTTCATCAATCTGAGACAAGGTTGGGGTTTTTTTGGTTGAGTAGCTCGCTTTATGATTTTTTTACACTTCTTTACATATATGCCTTTCAGTTCCAGTCTCTTCCCTCACTGTGATTTAAGCTTACTGCAGGCACACACTTCCACCTCACCCACTTCATACAATTAACACGTGCCGAAGTAAGCTCCACTCTGAAGACATTGGTCCTAGACTCTGCCCACGCCCCCCACCCAAAAAAACCCCAACCACAACAAATCAGCCCAAAGACAGCTGGCAGTGAGTCTCCCCTTTTCCCCTTTATTGCAAAGCAAAAGTAGATGGTAAAATCTGGGATCTATATTAATCTTCAGGCTTTATGATCAGGACAGCATGCCAGTCACTATAAGAGTGAGCACTCAACTTCATGATCTCATTTCACTGAAGTCACACCATTTTTCAGTATGTGTACACATATATTCTTTCATTGGTCTGGGAGGAGGAAGAAAGACATGGTATCCCTCCACCAAGGTGGCTGCCTGCAGAAACTGTCCACGTTCTCATCCCTGCTCCAGCAACAGCTCTTCTCTCTCCAAACTGCTCTCACTATGAAAGTGAACTAAAGGGAACTAAAGAAATCGCTCTGCTCCTCGTTCATTTTCACAGGATGAGAAAAGTGTATTCCTCACCCCTCAGACATCTGAGAGAGCAGTCCCGTCACGCTGTTAAGAATTGCATAACCCTAGCAATACTGACACTAAAAATAACAGCAAATGCAGAACACAGATGATGACCAAATGTCACACAGCGCTACTGCTAAACATCAACTGGGGCCAGATGTGAAAACAGTTGTGTGACAGAGAGATGTCCAGGAGCAGAGAGAGACCAAGACCTTCATTTACAGCTGCTAAGAAGCTATCACACAACAGGAACAGCTACTCAGTGAAATGCTTCCTGCTACTTGAAGTTAAAATTTCACAGCCATCCACACTCTTCACCGTCTAAAACACATAAATCACCATAAATCAATTGACATAAGATGCAGAAAGAACCAGGTTTGTTTGTGGGGTTTTTTTGGCCAGCTGTTGCTTATGCTGACTGCAATCCTAAACAATCCTGAGTCAAATGAAGGACGCAGAAAAAAACTAACCCAGATAAATGCCTCTGAGGAATATAAACATGACTAAATATCTGAGAGGTGTTAACACTAAGAAATATGAGCATCATTAGTGAAGTTACAAATCGGAATGCAGTGTTTAAAACTCTGCCATTATTTATTCCAGTAGAGGAAAGGATAGATAAACTTCCTTTCTTGGTCCATCACTGAAAAAAGGGCTAAGAGGGTTGTGATTACAAGCTATAAATCTGGGTGATGAAGGAGCATTTCAGACAGTGCTACAAAGCCACAGTGTTTACCAAAGGAACAAGAATTTTTAAAATAGTTATCTCCAGGATATCTGTCAATTGCATAAAGCAGATGCTAGCCCCTCATTCTTGCAGTGTCACTATTCCAAACTGATGTTTCTTGTACAAAATAATAAATTACTTTTTGTTTGAAGAAGAATTATGCATTTCTTTCTCCCCTTAAAATATGCTAAGTAATCTCTCACAGTGAAGAAGTTAAGTTTTGATCTACCATAGGAAACTACTCGGGAGTTAGATGAATTGCCTTGTAAACTATTTCTTTTAACTAGGAACCAGGAAAGGATCCCAGAGAAGACAAAGAATCACAGAACCCAGGGACATGTTGGGATATTTTCTAACTGCAAATCTGGTTTGATCAGTAAGATTGCTTATTCTGGAGAAACAGGACTTAAACCCTTCCGTCTCTCAATGAAATGTCACGTGCACATGACTACAGTCTACGCAGTAGAGTCCTCTGTGACAAGCCATTTACTATGTGTTTTAAGTGCAACACTTACCTAGCATTGAGTGAAAAACATCTATCAGAAGTCTACCATTGAAACAGAAGCACGGCCTTGCACAGTTTTCAAGCAAAAAGAGCACATGTATAAGAGGAAACATCACCTTCATTGTGCATTTGTCCTGATTAGAAACACTCTCCAGAAAGAACAAGGCACAAATGTTAACACTGAATCTGTTTCTATGCACATCATTTAAGACACTTTCTCTGTCCCCAAAGTGTTGCAATCTATGGTACTCAGTACAGGTTCCCAAATCTCTCACACTTGTGCAAGACCTTCTTCCATGTATTGAAATTCGCACAGCCCTTTGATAAGCTTCCAAACGAATTTTAAGAGCAAGACTGGAAATTTGAAATTATTTAATACCTCTTTCATGTTTATATAACAAACCATTGTGTCCTTGTCCAAGAATATTTGAATGTGGGAAGAAGAAGTTTAACTTGAAGAAAACTTCCCACGCGGTTAGTAATTCTAATCTGTTTATATCTAGGCTCAATATAAAGTCTGACTACATATTTCTTTGGAGTCAAGCCACTGTCCTGAAGATACCCAAGGATATTATGCAGTATCCCATCAACACAGAAAGTAAAGCAGTCACATCCCACCAAGGAAATTAGGGTTCACCACCACATAACTTCTAGTGCTCTCAACACAGCCAATCACAAAGTAAAGGACTGTTTGTTGCAGGGAATGAAAGAGATTAAAAAACTCTTCATCAGTAGGTATGTTGTAAACACATGAAGACCGGTATAGTTGAAGCCAAGGGTCGCAACGTGAATTTCATTCTCAGAATGCATGTCCTTTCCTCACTTAAAATAAAACCAAAGCAAAACAAAACCAAAACAAACCAAAAGACCTAGCATCTATTTAATTGGGCAAGGTCTCAAATTTGGAGAAATGAGTCCACTGAGAATCTCAGAAGATCCGCTCCTTGATAAAGAGCCAAAGTATACATCCTGGAGGATTAAAACTAAGTGAAGGGCACAATAAATTTTGTTTAAACATATCCTGAAAATCTAAGAAAGATACAAACACCAAGCTGCCTTTCAAGTAAAATAAGATATGTGTTTTTCTTCACAATCTCTCCTGGGAAGCCAATGATACCTAAGTGACAAGGGTTCTAGCTAGAGTGAAAGTAACAGCAGTAAAGAGTTACACAATCCTTATAACTTTATTTATGAGCACTTCCATTAGTTTATACTAATACTAATTTTATCTGGTCAAGAAAGTATTTTTGTCAGTAAACTGACAAAATTTATACCAGTTGAGAACATAAACCATGGATTTCAAAGTGATCTTTATGAGTAAACTGACCAGAATTAGTCTCAGATAGCTTGTAGCTAAGAAATGTACCAGAATAAGTTAAGTGTCGGGTTTTATTTGAACACAGAGGATTCCCTTTATTAACAGTTCTATCAATGTACAAAAGCCAATCAGTTTGTCAAGATTATCCTTACTTGTCACTAAAAGTAACTAATGTCATGCTTTACTACACAGTGTTACCAGATGGAAGCAGGAAGATGAAGCTGCAGAAAGAAAAAGAGCAGCCACCTACAAGCTTGCTGTTCTACTAAAGTGTTACTGGGTCAAAAGGAAAAAAAAATATTTTCCACAGAGGTAAAAGAAGGTTCTTCCAATAAGTAGAAGTTGTAGTAATAACAATAATTAAAAGGATTCCTTAAAGGAAATTAGTTGTTGGGTTTTTTTAAACCAAGGTGGGTGAATCTTTCAAATTATTTCATTGTAGCTACAACAAAATACACTAATTAAAAAAAAAAAAAAAAATTAAAAAGGGGAAAAAAGTGCAGCTGCCTTCTCAGGTCTTTGATCAGAATAAAAGCTTACCAGCAGCAAAATTCACATAACTGACCATCATATGAATGGCTAGCATAAAATGATTTAGGACTCTGCTACTAACACACATTAAAGAAAGCTAGAGTCTGTGTGATTTAATAATCAGCAAGAGATTGTCACCATGACTACAAGCATTCATTCTTTGTTTAGGGTATTATGATCTACTTACAAAAATACTGCTCTTCTGTAAATTATAGAGTATGCCATCACTGTCCCCAGAGTTCTACCAATTCAGAAGATGGTCAGGATTGCCATTTTAAAACAGGTCTAGGAAAATCCCATTTGAGTTTATTCATCAAATAAATGCTCTAAGGTAAGTATTTTAAGATGACTGCTAAAAACCACACAGAAAACCTGCTCACTCATTTTCAGCTTGTATTTTTGTGCTGTAGAAAATGCAGAAATATTCTGTGATATATCAGATGCACATGAATCCATTTCCATACTGTCTATATGATGTTTACTGCAGCAGGAAAAGTTTTGTATCGCACTAGAAGACAAGGCACTGTAAGGACATTTTCACTACAACACTTAAGCTGAAATGAAATTTCTATCTTATATACCTGAGGAAACATATCTTCCTGATGCTCTCAAAACCCCAAATTACTAGATACTGACAAATGCTCAAAACGTGAATTTCAGGGATAACGCATGTAGAGGAACCATTGATGAGAGATGAGAAAAAAGGGAGTCACTGACAACATGCCAGAGGACACCAACTCAGTAAAGGACATAATACCTGTCTGCTGTTAAGTGAGTGTGATGTCAAGTTTGGTATCCAGTTGCTAAGTTTTCTTCCCTTTACAGTGCAGTTTGTCAGTGACCGAAGGCTTATTAGGCAGTACAGTGCCTAGCCACTGCCCACTGGAAATGCCTAAATTTCCATTTAGTCTCCAACTTGAATCAAAGAGAAGCAGAGCAGCTGTGACTGACAACCGGTACCTTGATGTCATACAGTCAAAGGGTGAAGGATGAAGACAGCCTCCAGCTACACAGACATGCTTTGCCATCAACGGCACAAGACAAATTTGCACACTACTTGGATCTGACCATTGTGGAGTCATCACCCAACCTTGGGGCCTGCTGACCTTTATCATTCATTAGAATAGCACTTCGCTGCCCCCCAGCCAACAGCTGACTGTGAAGGCATCAGCTCCCAGACACTGCTGTCTCCAACACCAAGCAAATCATTGAATCATAGAATCTTAGGGGTTGGAAGGGACCTTGAAAGATCCCTAAAATCTCTAGTAGCACAGTGCATGGGCATCCTGGCACCAACACTTCTACTCTTCAGTGGCTGCCACAAGATTATTTTACCAGCTCAGATGGTTCTGCTGGCATCAAAACAGCAGCACTGTTTTCTGAAGGCAAAATACTTGATGCACAAACAAAGCAAAGGAGCATGTAAGCCTATGCCATCATATTTAGAGCCATGTGTTTCCCTTGGCAGCAAAGCGTAAGGAACTCTTTTGCCAAGTGTCCCCTGTGACTCCCAAGCCACAGCCACAGTCATGCCAGCATAGCTGCTTGTGGTGCTCAGCGCTGGCACGGCTGAAGCAAGGAACATCCTGCGGGGAGGGGATGAGAAGAGGTGATCAGGAACTTGGGAGACTCACTGCTGGAGAAAATGGTGCAACTGTGTGCTTAAAACATAGAAACAAACTATTTGTAGCTTTTAAAAGGCATTTTGTCTCATCATCGTCATGAGCACATCATGGTACGTGACTGCTCAGAAAGTGGAGAGAAGAGAAACTTTCAGTGGCATATGAGTGGTGAATTCATTGGGAATGTCACATCTATGTTTTCAGGAAAAGCACCAGTGTCAACTCAAACAAGAAACTAACTAAAAAAAAAAGTATGAAACTAAATATAAAAATCCAAAACACATTTTATGTTTAGTTTCATACCTTTCTTTTAATTAGTTTCTTCCTCTCCACCTTCACACAGGTTTCTCAAAAGGAATAACATTAAAGGTGGAGAGGATAAAAAGTGCAAAATCCAAACACTTCTCCAAAATATTCTAAAGAAAAGGATCTAATTATATTTATCATGCAGACACATGCAGAATTATCTTTCTAAAAGCCTATTGGACAGAAAAGTTACATGGAAAACTTTCCAGTAAAACAATTCCAACCAAGATTATTAACTTGTTGTACTTAAGCACATTAAAAAGCAAACAAGAGGGAGGCTGGACTAGATGATCTTCAGAGGTCCCTTTCAACCCTGATGACTCTATGGCTATGACAATGACAAGAATATTTAGAGCAGGAAAAGAGGGAATATACTTACTTACCTGGTTTATACAAAGAAGAACCCAAACCACAGAAATTTTCTTGATTTCACCAAATTTCTTGAGAGCCCTGCAGCAAAATGACCCCAAGCTCCTAAACCTAAACCCACAGTTCCAAGAGCATAGCCTCTCTACAAAAAGATATTCTTGGTTCTCTTCCAAAGTGTAGATGTACATGAAAGCAAAAGTTTACTCTGAAATCAACTATTTCTTTAACCACACAACGCAACAGGAAATCCTGGAGTGGCAAAATTACTCTCCTAGACATATTTGCACGGTTTTTCCAATTTTATTTTTTTTTCCCCTCTACTATTTGCATAATTTTCTACTTGAAAACATCACAGAGCAAGCCACTAGTTCTCACTACATTTATGTTCTTATACTGTGCTGACCACTGTGGCATCTTGACACCTTTCAGGGAAGGACGCTTGTATGCCAAATACGCCTACATCTTTTGAGATAGCAGAGGTAGTAAAGTGATAAGCAGCCCCAGTGTAGGACAACAACTGTATTGCCACTCTCCAAGATGACAGAGTTAATGCTCCTCACATGCCTCCAAATGCATTCATTAGCAGTCTTACAAAGCATCTTAGGAGGAGATGGTCCTGTCGTCACAAATTCAATCATTCAAATGGAAAAATATTTGCAAGAACATATTTGTTAATAGGGGACCACACTACAGGAAACCTAGTATTACTGCCTCTGAATTCTCAACCATATCTTGGCTAAAACCTACATTCATTTCTGCATTTATGATTAAACTTTTTGGCACAAGAAAAAAAAAAAAAAAAAAAAGACCAACTCAAGTATTGGAATCGCTATCAACCTTTAAGGGAAGATTAGGTTTTACAGAGACAGCAGAAGTAAATTCATACTTTATCGCGAACCATTAGGTCCTTTGGTTCTTCCTCTAAATTAGCAG
>NW_009970725.1:14275627-14284227 GCF_000747805.2 Chaetura pelagica
AAATTTAAAGGATCAAAATCCTACAAATACTATACAATTAATCTGAAACAAGCTAATCACTGCCTTTACTGATTAACCATACAAAATCTGATGCTTGGCTTACCTTAGGCTTATCTGACAAGGAGAAACAGGAACCCCAAGGAGGTCAGCCAAATAAGCACAGTAATACTCTGATCCTGCACTCCTTACTCAAGCATTTCTGTCCTCTTTTCCAGAACTATTCTAATAAGAGCAGTTGAATTCATAAACATTAACAGTATCCGCATTATAGCAGCTAAACATGTGCAATAGATAAAAGACATTGCTTGTTCACAAACTGCTGTAACCTGATCAACTGCAATGACTTCAAATCCTTCTTATCAAACTATTTCTGAAACCAGGAAAAAAAAAACAGAAACCTGTCCTTTAGAAATATTTTTATACTGTGCTAAGGGACCCTGAACCAACAATATTAGATTTAAAACATGTTCACCTCAAAATGTCTGGGAATACTGTTTTGTTTGTGGGTATAATTTTTATAAAGCAAGCAGAACTTTAGTTCAGCTCCATTTATTGGCAAGGCAAGGCAACAGTGTTCATGTCATGCTCTCACACCCACAGTCAACAGACAATCAACTAGTGAATCTGTTTCTTTTAGCCAAAAGTACATGAAATAAAAAAAGGAATTCTAGAAGGAGCCAAATACTGAATGGTTTCATCCAAAAATGAGAAGTGTAATCCTAATATATCCCAAAGAAGAAGAAATGTTATTTTTGTGTCTAGAGGACAATTTGAGTCAAGCTTGATAAGAGTACTTCTAAACTCTGAAGTGCTGTATGAACATGCTGCATTGTACGGCCTAACAAGGCTGCCTTTGTTGATGTTGATACACAACATGGAGGATGAAGTGGTAGATGTGCTTGCCCATACAAAGTTACAGTTTTAACTCCAGATTTAGAAATGCACACAACATGTTTGTGACTATGCATGAGACAGGCTCCTAATTCAATGTATACATTTTTGTTCATTTAGCTCATCTCTCCTGCCAAAGATGCAATCCTTTTCCTGAAGATGAATGTCAGCAAGGTAAGCCAAAAGCCATTCATTAACGTTTAGCTAAGAAATAGTTGAAGAGCTTCAAAAAAGTGCAAGTATTCAAATGCTGATTGAAACCAGTATGAATGGTTTGATTATTACACGGAGTCCTGGAGTAGGGAGAGGGGAGCACATCCTGTTTTGTGGTTAGGAAAATTTGGCAATCTGAGTCTGACCCCCACCCTTTTTTGTGCGATCTCTGCATAATAAATCTGTCATTTTAGAAGAAAGCTTCCATTCTCCTCCAACAACCCTGTGCAGAGGAGTAAAGAAAAGTGGGTCCTACGCTCCATTTTTTTCAGTGGTCCACAGGATTTCCAAAAATAATACACTGCCCAGATGTTGAATCAGACTTTCAATTTATTTGCAGGCAGCAGAATCAGTAGATCTCAAATTAGCTTCAGATGCTGTGAGGAAACATCACTTCCCTCCAAATTCAACAGCTATCTTTTTTTCCTTTTTATGCTTATTTTTAAAAAATTATAATCCAAGAATTAACACTTGAGCTCTAAATCAATGCTTCTTTCCAGATCAGAAGTTCTGGACTCAAATAAAGCCTTAATCTTGGTTAAACTCGAGTGCTACTGGTAGTCAAACATTCAACCTCAGCCATCTGCACTTGTTACTTCACTGAAAAAAGCCCCCACAGCCAAAACTGTAGGAGCTACACACAATACGTAAAATGGTAGATCATCTCAGACACAATAATGAAAACGTGTCTGTAATTTAAGTCAGTTTTCCCTTAGTTCAGTACCAAAAGAGTTATTGTTGACCCCTTAAAACCCTACATTTTTAATTTCATAACCAAAGTTAGCTTCAGAATTATGCAAAATTATGCAACCTACAACTCTAATGTTTTATCACAGTGCTCAGACTCTGAGGAGGCAGGAGGGAAAGACCAAAAAGTCCTCTCAAAATAGTAAAAAACCTGTCCACCTGGTAGGCATACCATGCTTCTGCAACATAAGAAAGGTTTGCCTCAGGAAAAGGACACTTCATGGTTCAAACATCTGCTATTTCTTTTCACTCAAAGAACACCCAGAGCACACAAACATACAATTGCAGCATATTCTCAAATGTCTGGATGCTTCTCTTAGAACATTTTATGTCTGGGAAATGAGGATTGAAAATAAACATTAAGCCAAATCCTAAAGCCCTGAACCTGGGCAAACTTCCATTCACCCAAGTACAATAAAAAGTCAAATTCTTCTCTTTTTGTTAGGTTTATAGAGATTTAAACAGATTAAACCACATTTCATGAATTCAGATCTGTCCATCCAAAAGTCAAGTCCATCTGCTGGTGCAAATGGGGAAGGGTACACTCTAGAGTAAGACTCTAGTCCAGGATTATTTTAATATGAAGTATCATGTCTGCTGGTGAATGTAGCACCAAAACAAGAAAAACAAGGTATTCACTGAGCACTACAACTCTACCAAAACTTCAGTGTTCTTGAACTAGCCTATTTGCCCCTATACTAATCCACTTAGGAACAACAACAAAAGGACAAAGATTATTCTTTGGAATACTAAGAGGCAAGATATTTTAAAAGATGCTTTAAGTACTGTTCTTGACATGTTTTCATTGAATTCATTTCTCTATAAACACTCAAAGTCACCCATATTAAGATCCTGGTCACTAGAAAGCAACAACAACTGGTTCTATTTTTACTCTTTTTGGATACAGATTAGAGGTACACACTTCTCTCCTCCCAAGTCAGATTCTGCCCGCAAGCGTGGGGGCATGAAACACCTCACCACAAACACTATCATGCACACTCAGCTCTAGGTTTACACCTAGCACTGCAATTATGCACTGGCAAGAGTGGGTAGTTTCACTGTATGCACCCATACAGCTGAAGGAAGAGTCAAGGAGCCTGGAGTTGGTACCACTGATATATCTCAGGGGATGTGGAACTAGATTATCTTTAAGGTCCCTTCCAACCCAAACCATTCTATGATTTTATGACCTCAAAGGCCTTTGGAAAACATAGGACAATTTTATGAAAAAACTAAAACAAAAATATAGGGTGTTTTTTTGGAGGGGGGAGAGTGACGTTCAGAGGCAGAGCATCAAGCTTATAAAAAGCAGAAATCAATTCTGCATGCTGCACTTAAGCTATTCCTGGAAACCTTTTTTTTCCCCCTATTTGTTCTTGAAACACAACCAGCAGCACCACTGAAGAAACAAAACCCAAAGAATATCCCTCTAATAAAAGACTAAAAAATTATATAAAGATACATGTACAAGTACTTGCACACACCTGAGGCTAAACCAGCCACACCCTTGCATCAATATATTTTAAGTAGTCTGACAACAATCCTGGATATCTCATGTAAATAGCAATCAGTCTGAATCAATAATTAAAAGTAACTGGAATTATACAGTATTTCAATATTATCTTAACCCCATGGTAAATGTCAGTTAGCCCAATATCTGGAGATCAAAAGTTGTCTTTTAGCATGTGATGCTAAAGACTGATGGCGAACTTTATCCTTTCAACTCTGCCTTGTGAGTATAAGCAAGCTGGTTTCCTCCCCCCAGCACACAAAAGTTCTAATCACTGTAACAAAATTACACATTAACACTACACATTTTGGGCAGCAAACTTGTTACCTCCATTGTTAATAATCTTGTTGTATCTTATTTTTACACAAACTACTGTAGTTCCAAGGCAATCACCATTATTATTCCTTGTCAATTTGTTCTCTAGAAAAACAGCGACCTCAAACCAGGGGTTTTCTCTTCACAGAAATCCCAAGTGTCATGATCTCACAGCGCAAGAATATAAACCCTTGTAAACATTCAAAAAACCTGAAACCCAATCCCCTCTCCCCCCCAAGAATCCTTTTGAGATATTTATACTGTTTATTCATCAGTACTACACAATACAAACTTGTGACAAGGTCTGTGTAATCTTCTTCCGATTGTATTATTTACATTTAAATCATGCTTTATGTAAGTTGGCATTCAGTAAAAGAGACTCCGATAGCCCTGCGTATATATCTCTTGTGCCATTGAGTCTAGCTATAACCATTTAGTTTTGCACTGCTAACATACTAACAAAACACTGGAGGTAGTTCACAGAGCACATTAGTGGGAAGTTAAGTTAACTATTACTGTCAAGATTGAGAGAGATTAATTGTTTGACTAAGGCAAATGGGAAGATTTTATAACAAGATATCTGAAGGGCAGAGTACACCAACCAGGAAGAGGGAGTGCATTACATTCTGGATTCCTAAGTAAACTGACCCTATCTGAATTGAAGAAATGGTAATTTTTTTTTTCTCTTCATCAGCTAACCCCACCCCCAAAGCCAATACAAGGTGCATTACTGATGGATTTACCACTGTTCAGGAATCTAGAAAGTACACCTGAGCAGATTAGTTGAAGATCTGGGGCAACATACGACTTTCCATTTTGTATAACATCCTATGGGAGGGAGGAAAAGAAGGTCTATTGTCAAACAAAATCAATTGCTATAGAAAGCCTAAAAACTAAATGAGGCTTGGAAGTGCAATTTCAGCGCCAGGTTTAGCCACAGCACCCAAATCAATGTCCTGACTGACAAGGAGTGAGAAGCTAATGCTGAGTAAAGAACCCACGGGTTCTTTACCCAGAATAGGCTGCAAAACACAGCTGCTCAACTCACATGTTAGTTGTAGACTAGTAAGATAACTGAAAGCAGGTTTGCTTTCTGGTTTGTTCATGCCTCTGAACTTAGTTAGAAGCTCACAGAAAAGAATGTCCCTTGGTGGATCGGTTTTAACTGGCAGCTCCCAACAAAAAAGAAACTTGTTTAAAAAATTTCCCAACTAACGCAACCGAGGAGAAAAGCTCTGAATTTGCTAAGGTGAATCAGCAGGGCTTCCCTATCTCTGACTTCTGATTCTAAGCAAAGACATAGCAAGTTACACTGATTCATAATGATGAATGTAAGGTGTCACGTAATGACAGGTTAATTCCTGCAGGGCATGAAATCTCAGTGGCAAAATACCAAATAACATGAAGTCACACATATTATGCAATCAGCTCCTGTTTCTTCTAGTTTGGTCTCAAAATTAAAGAGAGAGAAGGAAGACAGCAAGAAAGAAGAAGAGAAAGAGAAAGAAGAAATTCCAACTCAATTTTAAGCATTTTACAGTATTTTAAAAGCAAGCAATGCCTATTACTGCCTTAAAATCTGCATGAACTCTAGAGTGATGCTCTTCTAAAGTAAAGCATCACCTCCTCACTTCACGTCGCATGCAAACAACAATCTTGCCTTCTGACAGTCTGTAAATTTCAACTCCCATTGAGAATACATCGTTTCAAAAGAACACATTTCTGTCATTAGATTTTCAGGTTAGAATTAGGGCTAACGATTCAAAGTGACACTGAATGCTGAAACCCTGGATTTCAGTTTAAGCCATTAGAATGATAGAGCAAACCACAAGTTCCAGCCCCAACCAACCACTGTGCACAGAGACACTCTTCTCAGATGCAGTTTCTGTTTGGGCTCTAATTTGTATGATTAGTGCAATGAATATATGCATCAATACTCATCTGGGATTTGGTTTACTGAACAGAAATATGCTGCTCAGAAACAAATATTATAAAGGAGTTTGTCTTTAGATAATTATCTGGATCCATCTGTAGACATCAAAATAAACAAGAATCTGTAGGTGATTATTAAATTTAGTATCACGTTCTGTCTTTGGTATTAAAACCTATGATTAGCATAGCTTCATAGCTTTTAAAATGAAAATACAAGTCACATTTCTTCAGTTCTTAGTACACTGTCAGATGCATGTCTTAATATTAGTCTCCTTTATTATTCTTTTACTGTATTTCCTACTTCTTCATACCTCTATAAAGTTTTCCTTCATTACTACTTTTTAAATCACTGAGTGGCAGGTCTTCAGACATCTTCACCTGCAAAATCTAATGGAAGTGCCCTGTCTCTGAATTTGAGATCTCTCATAGGCACCTCTTCAGCTCTACCTTTTCATTCAACAGTTTCACAGCACTCTCCATTACCCCAGTTCTTAGTCCTTTCTCTACATCAGTGTAAATCAAAATCAGGAAGAGTTCAAATTTTGGCTGAGATTTCAGAAAAAAATAGAAAACAAAACCCAAAACAAACAAGGAAAACCATCTACCCCCTACTTCATACAACCATGATTTAATCTAGATCATGAACCACAAATGCTCTTACCTTTTACTTGTAACTTCCTTCACTACCCATTTTCCACACAGAAGGTAAGTAGTAGCCAACCAGTGGCTTCATTAGCTTACATATTTCCCAAGGGACCCAAGGGCAGCCCCATGGCTGGAGCTATGTAACACAACTGACAGGAAGTCGTAAGAAACCTGCAGGAGCTTGGTGACGTTGGGGCACAGGCACAGTGGCACTCGGTTGCTTTTCTGGCCACTGGCACCTTCCAGGAGCTCACTACTCTTGCCTAACTCAACTTCTCAAAGAAAATACAGAAGTTCTCTTTATTAGTCTAATACTTAAATATATCCACGATATTAACAAAGTGTCACAAATTTCCTTAATTTATATGAAATACAATCAATTTTAACCAACCCAAACTTCAAATTCATTCTAGACTGCGTACTTATTTACAGTGAAATTACTAAATCATCCATTGTATTCTCAAACTAGGGTAAAACTAGTCAAGATTCCTTCTGAACAGCTTCATAGATACCTTGTTTCTTCATTAATTGATTTTCAAGGTGTTCTGAAGTACAGAATTTTCTTTGGGAATGAAGAAAAAAAAAATAAACCAGTAAGGTTTTTTTTTCCTCTGTTTGTACAGAGTTCAATATGGCTAAAAGAAAGACTTGAACAGACTTGCTACAAATTTTATTCCAGAATAGTACTGTGGAGTATTAGGAAGGAATAAATGTGTGATTAGGATATTATGAAAATTAAATACTAGCCATTATGTACTTCTTTATAACATTTCCAGTTTGTTTCACAAACAGTTTAAAAGGCTGATCATAAGCAAGACAGGAAATACCAAGAATGTTGACCATCTTCCACAAACAAGCTAATGTGAAACAGAATTTGCAAGAATACAGAAAACAGCACAAATTAATTTAATTGAATCCTGCAGCACCAAAATTTAGCCATATTTGGAAGTGAGAGGTAACACAAGTCCCTGAAAAAGACTATATAGATCTCCAGACCTCTTGGCCATATCACAGCCATCTTGACAGGAAACTTTCCAGGACTACCCTGTCTCAAAGAAATCATTATTACGCAGGTGATATGACATTATGAGAATAAAACATATCCTGACTGGAAAAACTCAAGAGAATCTTAACACTATAATTTACTTTCTTTTCTCTCTGAAATGGACATGCAGGCAAGTTAATTTATATTTTGCAATGGTCAGTACAGCCGAGACAAAGGATTAAGGACTATTTCTGAGTGAGAGTGAAACAGGCAATTGTTTCTATTACAGCTCGCAAAAACATAAGCTAGGTAATTGAAAGATATTTACTACAACCTAATCCGACAAATCTAATTCTTCATATTTCCCAAGAGAAGATCTGTGTTCTGAAAATCGAGAAGATTGTAAATGCTTTAAAAAACCCACCAAAACCAACAAACAGAAAAGTTGTGCTTAACACAATCTTAATCCATCATGCTAATTTTGCTAGCAGACATAATATTGGTAGAACAAATATACTATCTTTGTTCAAAATATACTGTCATAGCATAGTATATCAAATAGTGTATCAAAATAAACTATGTCATAAAGAATATTTTTTTTTCAGGTATTCTCTCTCACCTCATAGAGAAAACCATGATCCCAAAATAAAACAAAACACATTAACTCAGCTCTTCATAAGTTGGCTGTTTACAGTAAAAACAAGATTCCCTAATCTTACTCAAAAGATGATACTCATATTAGCCATAACCATTGCAGTGAGCTACTGTCCTATGGAGCTATACAGCAGAAGACAGTAAGAGATACCTATAGTAGTAGTCTAGCACATCTCTGTGGCCTACTCTCCAAGACAAGAGACTTCTGGGTATATGAATGCTTCTATTTCTGATGACTGATTTGTCAAATTCAGACATTTTCTGACTCTCATTGAACTAATCAATTTAGAAAACAGAAAAACAACAAAAAGCTACTTTGTATGGTCCAAGTCAGTCTGCAGATAAATACTAGGACTGTAAAGTTCAAGCACCCAGAAAATTCAAAGCCACTAGAGCAAAGCCCTTACTTACCCCTCTTCTGCATGAATTGAATCCTCATCTCCCTGCAAGCTGGCTCAGGCCCTGTTCCCCCTAAACTGAAGCTTTCTCATCCCAGGCTTTTCACCCCCTTCACCCTGCTTCCTACCACACTACTCAGTGCTCCTTCTCAACTCCCTGCCTTCTAGTTGCCCAGGGATTCCCAGTCCATCACCTCCCCACCTCCTCTTCTTCACTATCTCTCTTAGGTTTTCACCCTACAAATAGTAGTTGTTCCCTAACACTATGGCCTCAAACAAAAAAAACCAAACAAAATGCCAACCTCTTTCC
>NW_009970725.1:14285238-14314413 GCF_000747805.2 Chaetura pelagica
TTTCCCTTTCATTACTAGGTCTTAACTGCAGTCCACTCCTCATCATACCCTCACTGTCAGGCAAAACAAGTCTAACTAAGTTGTTCTTTGTATTTGCCCAACTATTTCCCTATTCCAGCACATTTGCCTACACCAGACCTCACTGATTTCCTCAGCAAGCACCAAGTCCAAAGTTTTCAGCTGCTGGAAGGTGACAGATGATCTAGCCAACATTTGAACAAATAATTTTAGAAAAAAGTCCAAGCTCTTTATTGTTTCTGCTCACTAGTGATCACAAGCCATCCAGAAAATCTCTAGCTAGTTTTGGTGCCACTATGGCATAAGTCCCTGCATCCTTTTGAACCTATATTGGACCTCTTTGTGAACTATCAAAGCACAATCTCACTAGACCTAGTGGTTACAGTGGGACCTCACTGAACAGTGAATGCTACACAGACATTTTCTTGCCCTTCCACCAGAGCTCAGAAAAAGAAAAGAGAAGAAGTAACATCTTTATCACAGTGTGTGTGGGTGAGATAAGAAACAGAAATTACAACCATCTTTGTGTTCTACTCTGACAAATGTAAATTGAGCACAGATTCAGAAAAAGCCCACTGGAAACATCTGTCCTTATGTCATATCCATCTGCAAATATTTGTGTTCTACTTTCTGAGTTTATGTCGTTTGTGCCTGCAGACAGAAGATCCAAAAACAGACTGACACAGTAAGAAGTAATACATGAGCCAAAACAGTTTAGGACCAGAATGCATTTCATTCAAAACTTGAATCATAAAATACTTACCACGTGAGTTAAGAATAACCTCGGTTAATCTGGATGACCTTACTGCAGTATTTTACAAACAAAGATCAACGATAGATTTCTGTACTACACAAGACTTCAAACACTATGTTCTCATTTGGCACATTTAACATAAAATCTAAAATAACCTCCATTTTAAATAATGCTCCTCTCCTTCTTTCTGCCTGCTCCCCCTCTCCAGATAAAAACCCTTTTCTCCTCCAACTTTACTGGCATCCATCAACCTCAGGCACTCAGGGAAGGAAACAGAATTTGGGAGGCCATGCAAAGACCAAGAGGCTTCAAGTCTGGTAAGAATTAATGCCATTACACTTGATCTATCTCTTCATGTCTCCCTTGTAAGAACTACTAACTGCCACTTCCTCTGATTTCCCCCATAAGGAAGTAGCTGCAAGTGTGGATGAAGATTAAATGAGAACTGGAAGAAGAGCACCTTTAAGACAAGATCACCATGGTGGCATTATTCACAATCTGAACAGAAGTCTCCTAAACCAAAAATTAATACAAGCTGGGGAAGAGCTTGTAGTCTTTACGGAGCTCAGTGAGTTCCCAGATCATCTGAAAATTATAACTCCTCATTCATAGGGAGAGTTTGAAAGACACAGTAACAAGGCTTTCATACACTCTTCCTGCTCTGCATTAGTATGAACAGCATTAAAAGATCTGTGGTTCCCCCCCCACCCCCCCGCAGTACTTTGGACTTGAAAAACAGACGCCTATGGCTTGAGACCCAACAAATTCATAGCTAGGACTGCTTCAAAAGTTCAGAAAGATATCAAAGACAATGACAACTGCCCTCAAAAAAAGTAATCTACACAAGCCAGCTTTAAATTCATAGAACAGGAGGCTTACAGGCTTCTCTGAGCTTGAGTTTTGCTTGCTTTTTTATGCAGAAAAATGTATTTTCACAGATGTTTAGAACCTACATCACACAGACAAGATGCAAACTCCAAACTGCAATCTGACTACCTCCAGTTTCTCCTTGTGCCTCTTGCTTCCCATTACTCACCCCCACCAGTTTGTCTCTTCTTCCCCCAGATGCTGTCGCTGCTCATGCTACTCTCTTCTTTCATAGTAAACTACCACAGCTCTCTGACCCCATAATCTGAGGTCCTCAACCAGTGTTAATATTTAAGTGGGTACATATGCAGAAAACAGCCTGCAACTTCCATATCTGCACAGTTGATTTGTGGCTTCCTGTATTTTAAATACCACCCTTCGAGTTAGATGCTCACTATTAAGAGAGTTAAAATATTATTTTAGGTTGGCATTTTTAAATTGGTATTTAAATAAACTCTGGAAAACTAGATCTGGAAACATTATAATAGAAAGCTAGAACTTCAATAGAGACAAGCCATTATTACTAATAAATTGTACTCTGGGTAATGTCAGATGAATGAAAGATAAAAATCTAGAAACAGGCATCAATCATATTTTTCTTAATCTGTAATTTGAGTTAAAAATGAAAGGCTCACCATTATGACTTAAAATCTTCAGCTGCACTAATATAACCAAATGTAAAAATGAATATGATGTAAAATTAATTTTTAAAAGATATCAAAAGAATCAGAACTACATTTCAAATCCCATTATTTCCTATGCTGACACTACAAAAGGTTTGCAAATGCCAATGTGTAAGTTCTTCTCCGTCCAAAATCTATGTTTTTTAACACTACCCATTAACAAAATTCATTGTGGTGTTTTGCTTTGGTGGATTTTTTTGAAAAAGATACTTGATAGCTTTCGCATAAAATACTGTAGCAGATATTCACTGTCAGCCACCTCCAGGACAGCTGTTTTTTAAAAAGAATGTAATTTCAATTACAAGGTTTCTTTTTGGTGACTCTTGCGCATATAAATATGTTCTGATTAATTTCACATCTCACATCACATTTCAGATCTGCATGAAGTGGAAGGATCTGTGGAATCTCTAGAGTATTATGTTTGTGTCCCAAAGGAAGAGAAGCTCTAAATAAGTATGACATATATAGCAGCTTAGTGAATTTTGACCATCATGACATCAGTAACTACTGCTAGAGTATACTGATATTGCATGGGAGACTTACTGGTAGATGATGGAATATGTAAAAAGTAAACCAAGGAAAGAAAGTTGATTAATTATAAATGTCATCAATATGTACTTTTGAGTCATAAAAATCTTGTTTCAGATATGAATGCTTCAGCAAATATGGTGTAGATGAGTTTTGTTCAATGATGCCAGAGATACTGCACCTAAATTTTATAGATACCTTAACATGAAGAAACACTTTAATAAGGATGTGTTCCATGTGATATTCAAGACTACAGATGAAAACACCTGCTTTTCACCTGCTTACAAAACTATGCATTATGTTCAGGGTTTAATATTATAGATGATTTGCATGCTAAATATTGAAACTGCTTTGCCTCTTTCTTCCCAAGTTAAACAGGTGATATTCTACCTACTTCCTTGAGTTACTGTCATGTTTTACTTGATACTATTTTTAATTTCTTTTGATTAGCTTAACCTTGTAATTAATTCAGTTAGACAAAATCATTGCATCTTGTAGGCAACATTTCATAGCATTACACATAATTCAAAACTAACTGCAATGAAAAAGTAGAAGAGCCTCCTTCAAAAGTAGTTAAACCTGATCCTCTAATTGAGTTGGACTGAATAAACAACCCTTTTCATGTCAAATGAAAGTTTCAGAGACTAATTAATTTGGGTATTTCGTGAAGATGAAAAAGGAAAGGGGGAAGAAGGAAGAGGACAATTTTGCTTTGCAAAATCGTCGCTAAACTGTGAGTCAATGGACAGACCATAATGACTCCTCCATCTGCTCTGTACTAATGCAAGAGACCTAGACTTTCCTGTAGATGCTGCTGGACATGGACTTCCCCCTTGCTTCAACAACCTCTCACTGCTTGAAGAAGGGATGGTGAGCCATTTTGGGGAAAAGGAGCCTGTGAACTGCAAGATGAAAGCGAGAAGGTCCATGAGGAGGGGAGGAGCCTTTGCTATCAAATTATTATTGCCTATTAGGAATGTGCTATTGATATACTGTAAGACAGCTGAAGGCCAGGCTGTTGTCTTGTTCTGTAATGCACCAAACACATAATTTCAGTCACAACAAGTGGAGCCTGCTTGTAATTAAACTAACATCTGTTGATACTTAATCCATTTATTCAACCGCTAATACATGCAAGCTTTTTGCATTTAATCCCTTATCCATAAGGACGTTCTTTGACCTGTGCTATGGCATTTGGCAAGTCAGTGTTTACTGATCTTAAGTATAATTTCAAGCCTCCTGTGCTCTGGAAATTAATTTTTGCCCGAGGAGACTTATTTTTATGTTTATTAAATGATACAAAGCTAGAAGATCACCTTACATGTCAATCGTTACCAGTTACCCTGTTTCTAATAGAAATATTGCATGCCTCCTTTAATCTTCACAAATTGCATCTCCTGACCTCCAAGTGCTAATAAAAAGCAAGTAATTTCAAATTTTTAAAAATATATATTATTTTTGTACCCTACTGCACTTGAGCACAGTATTACAAATAGGTGAGTTTAAAGGGAATAAGAAACATTCTGTGTGTTTTTTTGTAAATTTTCTGATCCTTTCTGATAACAGGATTTATCTCATTCATATCTTCCTTTATACAAGTTTGCCAGAGGACATTTGCAGTTATGTTTAAGAGCCAAGCCTTAATTCTATTTTGGATTTGGGGCTTTTTGTGGGAGGATGGTTAGAAGCTAGGTAAAATGAGAAAAGACAACCACAACAAAGAAAACGTAGGCAATCAGGCTGTGATGCACAAATAATGTTAAACACTACAACAAGAAAAATCACAGTACTAACTCAGAAGCAATACAAATTTGGTAAAAAAAGAAAAAAGATTTCTAAAAAGCTAGGATAAGAACAAAACTCATAGTAAACAATATATATTCTCAATACCCTTGCCCTACTCTTAAACTGAAATAAACGGGACGTAACAGTCCACTGTAATTGCTAATAAAATTAAACACATCAGGAACTATGAAGAATACATTTTGCAAATGAAAGAAGGCTGAAAATCAACATTATCCTATTAATTTGGAGGAACTTTACCTTGAAACACATACTGCATTTTTATGCTTTAAAGAAAAGTGAAAATTTCATTGCTTGTATTTTTACTGTTGGTTTTTTTTTTCCTCTTTCTTTTTAAACTGCCTTAATTGCATCATGCAGTATAAGGGTTACAGTCACAGGGCCACACAGAACTATGTAAACAGGGGAGCATGAGTTTGGAAAAGTTACTAGATTACCTGCACCTGCAAATTATGCACTGAAAAGAAACAGATGACATTCAGCTTTGCACTGCAGCCTTCCCCACTCCCAAAGTATTCAGGTAATGTATTCATTGTAAGTTTCCAAATATACAGCTGAAAATAATGGGAAATTTTCTCTAAAATCAAGAGTGATCCACAAAAATCTCAAATTTCCATGTTCTTAAAATACACATAGAAAAATCAATTTTTTAAATTAAAAAAATAAAAATAAGCAGAAAGTCATTAGTTTCACTGCAAATTCACATTGAGCTCCACAAGATGGATTCTCAACTGCTTATCAGAACTATGCCTAAAATTTAACAAAAAATTTCTGCAGGATTTTACCAAATAGATATCTAATACATTGAACACCACAAATCTGAATGACCGTGATAAACAATACCTGTCCAAATAAAGGACAGGCTGAAAAAGATTGTGTTTACAATACAGACATGATTGAACTGTAAAGATTTAATTTTTATCTGCAAGCCAGTGAAGCAACTATGGCAACATTTCAGTGTGGTTCAAGCAAAAAGCTGGAAGTCATGCATAAGGCTCCCCACCACCACTGCATCATTCCTTACTGCATGAAAACCAACCGGTGCCATAACACCACAGACTGTGTTTACTTGGTGTTCAGAACAAGGGCAAAAACTAGTTTCCTTTCTGCAAAGGGAGAGCTGAGACTGTTTTACCCTGAAGAGAAAATTATTCAGAAAGATTCAAGGTGGAAAGAGTATCATTAAGAGCAACTTAAAAACACTGCTATATTCTCCAATACATGGCTGCAGTCAGCTGCTCTAAATGTTACCTGCATTCATTTTTCATACGTGTTGAAATAAAACATGCTGAAGCAGAAGTGGCCATTTAATGGCTGACTGACAGCACTTTTGCTTTGCTGCTTACATAGGTGATTTTAACTCATAAATTTCAGGCTCCCAACATTGAAAGATACAGTACTGAAACTACAGTGAAATCTGCCCTCAATGGGTATTTCACCATGTCTGCCCCTAAGACAAAAATAATTAGTAAAAATAATAATATTTTATATATAGATATATCAGACTTCTTAATCAAAAGTATTTACTTTTAACATTTATACACTCGCACAAAAGAAGTTTTCTTCTTGGGCAGGAAGAGTAAGGAAGATTAGCACAGAACACTGATCATCCAGAGTTTAAAAATACTATGAAATATTATTATGTTTCTAAACAAAATTAGGAGAGCTGGCAATAATGTGCCTACATGGGCAACGTGCAGGACAGGGACCAAACTAACATAAATTTCAGTTAAGCACTGGCTAAGAGTGTCTGCATTTAGGAGGAAGATGAATTTAGGAAGTCTTACATAAAGGAACAGCTCTTCTCTATAAACATGACAGAACAGACCAGCTCTTGTTTAAGAAATTCAAGTCTTGGAAAAAAAAGAAAAAAGTAGTTCTGGGTTGATAACATTTTCTTCCAAATGAATGTCCAGTCTCCTTGCTTTTCCTGTCTTTATTCTATGAAAGACATATGTTAAAATTTTATTAATGTCATAAAGACTTGCCTTTTGTATAGGTACTCAATCCCAGATAAAGAAATAAACTCGACATAAATAATGCTAAAAATATGAAACAAGAAAAAATCCCTTTCTGCTTACTATTTCTCCACCAAAGAAAATAAATAAGAGAAAAATATAACTAACACCAGGAACACTTAGGGAAAAAATATTTAAGAATTGTTAAAATTACTCATTAGCATTTCCTCTACTTTAAAATACCCCTCCAAAGTAGAATGGCTGGAGCTTTCCCACCACCCACAACACAGTATAGCAGTAGCTATAAAGCAGGAGAAATCAGGCTACTCAACTTTCCAAGTAAAATTCTGTTTTCTGCTCCGAAATCATCCAAAATGATGATCAATAAACTGAGGGTAAAGCCAAGAAGAATCAAGGTTTGGTGGTCAGCTATTACCTTGTGCTCTTGCGAGCTGGACAACCTTTAAAAGGCACCATGCTTGCCCAAGCAGGATGAGGAGGGGAGCAAATATTTTCACTCAATCTTTCTAGCAATGTTAGCATGGTTGACTTTGAAGCAAGCAGTCAATTTCCACAGAGAAATACATAAGCATATATAGGACCTCTTAGCCCTTTATTGCAGGAAGGAAACCCTGCTTGCTCCGCACAAAAGAGAAATAACCGGTCTGGACAATGATTTTTCTCATCTCTTTCTTCAATTGTTAATGTGGCTGGGAAGGTTTTCTTTTCAGGTGGTTTAATAAGGTAAATCATCCATGCCACCTGTCAGCACCTTCCACCACCTTTAACTGGTAGGGCAAGCTGCTAGCACATCAAGGTGTGCAGCTGTTGATGCCTCCTTTGTTTTGGTTACCCCGGGAGGAAATGGGAACACGCCAGCCACGAAATGCAGCAGGTTAGCAATGACAGCAAGTAAATAGCCTGTGTAATGTAAGAGGCACACACCTGACAGCTCTACTAGTGATGCATTGCTGCTATTCAGGTGCTCTGAAACAATATATATTATTTATTTTTTTAATTGCCAGTATAATATAAGCCTGGTGAAAGGCCCCTCTGGCCAAAAAAAGGAGACAGGCCTGAATTAGCTCAAGCCATTGACTACACAAGTTCAATAAACAGTATCTCCCACTAAAATGTCTGCCGCTCTGGGTGGACATCTCCAATGAAAATCTTCTTCTAATTAGGTGTACAAAAGACAACAAAATAACAAAGATCAGTAAATTGTGTACACGGGGAGAAACATTTAAGAAAATACTTTAGGTGTTTAAACAAAGAGGTCAAATAATGCCTATCTCTGATACCGGAAGAATTAATGAACAAAGCACATCTAGTAGGAAAAACTCATCTAGCAGGAGAGGCAGCATAAGAAGAAAAGAGCAAATATAGGGGAGGTGTGGGGGAAAGAACACTGTCAGCCTCTTTTGGACTCCATGCAAATTCTTTCAAACAGGTCTGAAGGGAAGAAAAACAGATACACGTGTAAAGCTGTCCTGGTTTGAGCCAGGATGAAGCCAATTTTTCTTTTTACATTATCAAAACCAGACCCACACACTATTGTTCTTCACCAGTCTAGACAATTGTTTATTCAATTCAATATCATTTCAGCTTCACTAAAGCAATTGATAATATACATGGGAAATGAATTAAAACAAGGATTAAAAGTGTAAAATGGAAGTGGCTCCCGAAGAAGTGATCTGAGTAGTGCTGGAAGTACTTTCCAGCTGCAGAAAGGTCATTAGCAGAGTTCCTCAAGGACAGATCTTGGCATGGGCCTTGCTGTTTTTTCAGTTGACTTGGCAATTAAAAATATGAGTGATTATGAAGCTTGCTAATAACACACAGAGAAGGGAGGTACAGTCAATAACAAAGAAAAATCAGGCTCCAAAAAAACCTGCATGATCCTGAGGACTGAAAGAACAGAAATGGGATTACATTTAGTAAGACCAAAAAGTGATTAAAGCCCACTTAATACCAACAAAACAAGCCAGTTTAAATGGTGTCTGGGTGGCTATAATCAACAGTCTCTGCTCATGAGCAGATCAAACAAAACCAGTATGACACAGCTATGCTGGAAGAGAGTGTACTAAATGACAGCCTCACTAGTACAGGAAATAGGATTGTATTTATACCAAGCACTGGTAAAACCTCATCAGAAGTGCAAAAATTTTAGTTATCTCACTTCAACCCAAAGTAAAACGAATGAGGACCTAGGGAAAAATAAAAGAGTTCAAATGTTTTAGCCAAACGAAAGACAGAGAAAGTACCAGTTGTCTGTAAAATTGTAACAGGCAGGACAGTGAAGACACAAGTAAACAGGGAACAAAAGCTATTTATGCAAAATAAATACTTTTTGTGCTGCACTGCAATAAAAAAAGCACAGGTTGGCTATGAAGAAATTTTAATTGGGAAATGACAGGGTTTTACCCTTGCATGAGTGATCGAAGGCCTGGAAAAGCATTTCAAAGGAACTTGAGAGAAAGGTAAACAAAAGATTTCTTTTAAAATTGAATTCAGTTTGTTTGTGTGGAGACCATATTTTGTCTCACTTTGTGCTAGCAGTACACATTTATGAATCAGAAGGTCCCTAAAGAAACCAGGTTTGTGCCTGGTCTAGTTCAAGCATACCTAAGAATGCACAAAGATGGGCTATCACAAAGTACATCGTAAGTGCAATGCTGATAAACAAGCCAACATAAAACAACATAGATAGCTGAAGGAGAGAAAAAATATTATGTCTCTTTTTTTAATTTAATTTTTTCCTTTTTTGCCAATAAGATGGGTTGATATTTTGCCATAGACATCGTCTCCCTCTAAGCATACCAGGTTATCATGGCCCTCTTTAGAGTACCATTGTTTGCAGCAGTTCCTGGCACTTCATGCATTTTTCATAGCTGCTTCTTGTTAATATATACTGTATTTCTTGGAGTGCCAACAAAAAGGGCAATTAGTTGTTACTAGCATCTTGTAACTTTATTTTAATGACAAAACAAGTAGCAAGAACAGCATCTTCTGAAAGTCTTACAGGACTGCAACTTAATTGTGGTGCAAGAAATATGTCAACAACAACCTAAAAGAACAGATGGAAATACAACTTTCAGTGTTTGGTCACTGAGCCACTGACAATTTAAGGATTTTTAAAAGAAGATTTCCTTACTTACTTGTGCATACAAACATACAAGCAGTTCTATGCACACCATGATTCCATAAGAAAATTAGTTATTATATGTGAGCAAATGCCAATCCATGTGCATAATTTGGTATGTGGCGTGATGGTTATTGCTTTGCATATAAAAATTTGATATCTTCAGAAGACAGAATTAAAAAAATGGATACAGCAGTGAAGGAGGAACCCTGACCCTACAGACTGTTTATTATGAGGCGAATTTAACTAGCAGATCTGCAGATGCATTATTGTATTTACATAAATCCTTCCTTTTCAAAGCTTTGTTCCTTCTTCCTGCCAAATCAATAAATGACATGTGCCCCACTTAGTGACACACACAGTCCACAGCCCCTGTGCATTCCCTGTCATGTTCTCCCTCTCAGCTTCAATATAAATTTACCTTGTTCTCCACACAGGTCTGGTCCCTGGCTACATAACTTTTCATGTCATCACCAAATGGCAAAATTCTTCCTTCCTTTCACAGGCTGCAGCTTTCTCCACTAGAATAACAGCTAGTACTACTGTCAGATACTCTTGATCAAACCAGGATGAATAAGATATGAGACTTAGTACTTTCTAAAAATCAAGGTGATTCCTTTTTCACTGCTGAGCTGTGTTTGGCTTAAATGTAAATTCAGTTTGAGGATCTGCATGTATCAAAGCAAAGCAACATGTTTACAAAAAAATGTTCTAGTCAGCCTACAATAGCATTCAAAGCTCTTGCAAGAAAACAGCTACAAAGAAAGAAGGAAAAAAAATTTCTAGCAAAGACTCAGCTTCCCAGTAGAGACAAGGCTAAAGAGTCCCAAGAGCATTGCAGCAATGCTGCAATGGTTTATCTCATTTCAGTACTTCACAATTGTCAGGATAAACATGTTACATTTTTCAAAAACAGTAACATGCAAGACTCTTGAAGCAAGTAAGTGTTTAAAAGTTCTGCAGGTTTTCTCCCTGCCTGAGATCAGTGAAATAAATCTACTTTCAAATTTTGACTTAAAATGTTTATATTTTAAAAAACTACAATCAAGAATGCAAAGTTGTTACTATTTTTTAAATTATTAAGGTATCTTTATAATAAAAGACAGTAAGTGAAACAGAGGACCCAAGAAACAAGCAACTTTTCTCTCTCTGAACAAAAATAAGTGTCAATACATTCAAAATTTTAAAAAAATCTTTAAGAATCACATTTTCAGGCGTGTGCAAATTTTCATTAATTTAAAATTGATACAGTGATATAATATGAAACACAGAACAAACACATTTGTATGAATCCTTTCAGTCAGAAGACGACAGCACCACTTAATTATTTTCACATGTCCTGGGAGAAGAAACTTAAAGACCTCGTTGCTGCAGAAGTACAATAAGGTCATAAACCAGTGAGACATGAGATGACTAAAATAATGTTCCCAAGAAAAGTCTAATTTCCTGAAAACTAGAAGAATGTAGTTAATTTATAAAAAATATCTATCTGATCATGACATTGTTTTTCTTTTTAAAAGCTGTTAAAATTAATAGGAAAGGTCATACTTTTCTTAAATCAAAAAATAAACAATTCAGAGACATAAGACAAAACTGAGCAGACTCTTCCCTGGGCAAGCAAACCACCAAACACTATTACTGGCTGTCTGTGGCTGCTAAGACTCACCATGGTTTTAACAAACCAGAGAGCTGCTGAGTCATAAAATGAGAATGTTTTTGACACTGGCTGACTGCCCAATTCAGACCTCTCTGCACCCAGCAACCTTGGGTTCACTCTGAAATACAGTTAAGATGGAAGAATGGGACAAATCACCACTGCCCTAAGACACAAACCATGATAACTCAAATGGCTGCCACGTGTGAGTGATGACAAAGGAACGAGGAGGCAAAGGAGGCTGGATGTCCTTTCACTGAGAACACAGCAGGGGTTGTCATCCCTGTGACATCCAGCACACCTCCAGGAGCAGCAGGAGGGCAGGCTCCCTGAGGCATGCCATGAGCCCCAGGGATGTCAGGGCTCAGGCTGGAGAACCAGGGGAGGCCCTCTGCAGAGGGACAGCAAGCCCCCATCTCTGCTGAGCTGCTGGCCATGCACAACATCTCCATAAGGTCTCAGCCCTGGACTTCAACATCCTGCCAACTGCTGAGCGACCACCATCCTTCTTGGTGACAGCTCCGCAGCCCACAGCCACTCCACCATTTGCAACACTGGGACCATGTCTCAGTGACTCCATCCAGCCCAACATGGCAAGCACAAGGTGGTCTGAGTCAAGAAGTTGCTCTACTTCACTTTTTAAAATCATCCTCCCAAAGCAGCTAAGAACACTACTTTGATGAAAATTTGAGAAGCCAGTCACAGAATGGCATCATCATTACTTTGTTCTCTACCATTTATCATGGAGACATAGCAGGCCAAGGCAGAGTAAGGAGAAAGAAGGAATACAGCAGCAATACAGATCACTGAGCTTCTCAGAGACCTCTGTGGATGATAGAGCACAAAGTAGGATAAATGATGGAGAGAAGAGCAGCAACAGACACAGGGAAGAAAAACATAGTTAGGGATAACTTTTAGGACAAAACAGACATAAACTAGCAACATAGGCACCATTTTTTGTTTTTCTGGGTTTTTTGGAGGGTTTTTCCATTTTTTATGTTTTGAAATGCAAGCCAGAATTAGTAGATGCCCAAAGTAGGTGGATCGATACTTCAGTCAAGTTACAACCAGTAAGAATACATGGATCCTTCCACAATTTCAGTTATCTTTGGGAAAAGACATTAGCCTGAACTGCACTAGAGGCTGATTTTAAGTCACAAAACCAAATCACTATCTCCATAGTAACATCCCTCACCCCTTGAAATCAAAAAACAAGCCCAAAATACCAAATTCCAGACTCAACATTTTCCAGATGCCTACACTTCCCCACTACACCCTTTCAGCATCACCTCACACCTGTCACATTTGACCTCTTGTTCTTGAGTTCCTGGTCATCTCCTCAACTGAGTCTTTTTGAAACACAGTAAGTAAAACCTTTGTCTCTCTTTTGGGTTTGCATTTCTGTTTTCACTGCCAGTGAGTTTGGATGAGATCTCTGATTCTCTTTTTCTGCATCCCTTCTACTACTTTCAGTTTTCTATGGTAGTCCTGTCACCTCCTTCCCTGTCACTTCTAGGATTCAAACATTCATGCTGGCCACCATCACTAACATACTTTCTATTGACAATGTTGTTTTCTGGTTTTATTCTTGGACCCCCAGCTGGCCCATTTGGCTTTTGTCTTCATCTTCCTAGCCTGTTTCCAAACATTATTCATATTTGAACACATCTGCTCATTTTCTCATTTCCCAAAAAATAAAAGCCAGTGATTTCTTCACTCTTTTCTATAAACACTTCCTACACCATCTCTCACTCTACTAACATATTCCTCAGTCTCTGTACTTTCACTTTTCATACCCCATTTGCCTTCTTTTCTATTCTTCACCTAACTGCCCTTATCTGCCTGCTTTCAGATCCTTCCTGAAACAGCCTTAAAATACTCTGAAACACACAATCTCATTACAATCACATTATTATCTAATTATCTTCCTCATTAATTATTCTCTCCTGTGACATGCAGCAGGTCAGTAAATTACACTCCATTTGTCTTTCTTCAAATGTAACTAAATTTGCTTCCAATGAAGGTGACTTTTTCTGGAGTCACATCAATGCAATCACTATAACCCATGGCTCTCTCTTTCAGGGAAACAGCAAAGTCAGAAGCAGACCAGCTCCCACATGAGGACATGTGGTTTCTAAAGGAGAAAGACAAAACACTGACAAAGTTACAGCTTCAGATGAATATTTACTCTTCTGAAATTTATCCAAAACAACACTCATCCATCTTGGTTCATCCTCGTACTTTGATCCACCTCAGTTCTTCACAAGAGCCTCACACAGGAAAAAATCGTACACTTCCCAATATATGAATATGGTTAAATTTTGTACACATTAATAGCAAGGAAAATAATGCATAAGGCTTATCAAAGTACTGGACATTGTACAGTTTATCAACATGCACACTAATGTCCACCCCAGAAAACTGCCTATGTGGCAGTAGGCATCTGTCCTGCTCAATCACTCTTTGTGGGCAAAGCTGAGTAATTATGTTTTCTCATTGATGCCAAAATGATTAAATAAATTTGGTAACATAAAAAGAATCAACCAGTGCACAATAACACTAGAAGGATAGAAAATATCTATAGTCCTATGCAGCTGAACTACACTAGCTGATAGTGAGCACAGGTGAAAGATGCAGCAGGCATCTGTCCCAGCACATGGTTATTTCCTGCGTGTGCTGCACTGGCTTTGACCCTCAATCCAGTGGATGTTTTTCAACAGTGCCAGTCACGTTCTGAACCATGCAAAGTGCTTTCACACCTTTCCAGATTTGACCACAGCAAAGTTACCTCTCTCACATCATTGTGCACATGTGTATTCTCTGTAATTTTTATTAGCTTGTTTCATCTTACTGTGGCCAGATGGCTTTTTCATAGGGACTTTGGATTTGCTAGCACACCCATTCACAAAGACCCTTGGAATGCTAAATCCTTTTGTTTCTACCTCCTAGCATGCCAGCAAAAACTGTAATGCATAACATAGTATTCAGTCTTACTTGTGTCTTACAGGTATCTAATGGATACCATATATTCATTAAATTGCTAACTTTATGTCATAACTCATACTCACACCTAATTCATACAATTAAGTTTTCTCAGATGATTTTTGTTTTGGTCCTAACCCACATTTCAGATTTGGTAACTACTTTCAAGCCACCATAACTCCATCATAAACCTAAGAAACACATTTAGGGCTAAGCCTGACTTTTACCCCTGCCTTTTAAAATACTACAAAGGATTTCTCTTAAAGGAGCATAATTTGAATCATTAGGATGCTGTTGTTTGATATTACCACTTCCAGTAATTCTGACTCAAAGAAACAAGTTCTATCATGTCTTTGCTATAATTATTTTTAAATTATAAGACCGTTCAGGTAGTACTTCCCATTCTATATTTGACTAACATTTCCAAAATAAGAAGACAGATGGTTACTGCGGGATGCTGACCACTCAAAGCGCAAGAAATCAATGCAAGATACAAAGATTCAAATACTACAAGGTCAAGGCCATCATAACATTTTTTATTATGTTACCTCTACCTTATTCGTAATTGATCTTTTAGAAATGATCTAAAAATATATCATGAGCTTAATTACATTGTAATACAAAACTGACTGAGAGCTGGGGCAAACTGCAATGAAAGATGCAATCTTTGCATGCTTACCAACAAAAACACATAAAGGAAAGTGCAAAGGAGGGTCTTAAATGACAGAGGTGATTTTCTTGTCCTTTTGTTCAGAATGCTTAACCTCTCTGAGGGCCCTGAATCTGTTATTCTGGATATAACCAGACAGGAACAGCTAAAAAAATAAAACAGAATAAGAAAAAAATGGCTAGCAAAAAAGGCTACTCTTCCAGCCTAAGGAATCTTCTTTTCCTTTTCCTGAGGAAACCAGAAACATGAAACAAATTTACTCTCATGTGCTAACAACAGCTCTTTGAACAACACTGATAGTATCTCCTCCAGTAGTTTTGATTAACCACTTAATGAAAGACACTTTCCTTCCCTTGTGCCCAAGACTGGATTCCTAATGTCTCCTTCTCTGCTGTTTGTGCATACCCATGACACCATTAATGTACTGACATCATTTATGGTCTTACACTAACCACCGGATGCTACTGCTAACTTTGAGGCTGAATTTCAGACATTTCTTATTTTTAGTATAAGGAACAATCTAATTAGATATAAATATTCCTTGGGAATGAAGGGAATGACAAGCTGATGATGAATTATCTCAAGTTACATAAGACAGCAACAACAGCAGTTTGTTTCTAATTCCATTGTATATCTTCCTCTGATTTACTCGACTTCGTTAAGATGAGATGGGATGTTGTATGTTACCTAATTCTTGGAATGAAGACCCTGGCATTTCTGAGTAACCTTTTGGCACTGGAAGCATTTGTTCTGGGACAATTGCCTTTGGAATCATTACCTTTTCTTTTCTTTTTTAAGAATATAAAGAATTATTTTTTTAAAGTAATTTCTACTGGGTATTAAAGAATCTGCTGACTTGAAAGGTTATGCTTTAAAATCAGTTAAGGAACCAGTGTCCACCAATACCAGCTACCAACATCAACATGGCAAAGAATAAAACTGTATCAATTCTAGTAAAAAAAAAAATGTTGCTAACAGAATTAATTACCTGAGCACATTTTTTATGCACCACCTCAAGAAGAAAACAAAGATATTATATGTGAAAATAGTATATGTTTACCTTGAATTACCTTACTAACTTTAGTAATAATACAAATCTGAAAAATGCTGCTCTGCAGCAAGTGCCTTCCCCCATTTACTCCTGTGCACAGATGTAAACAAATGTACCTTTTAGATGTTTTCTATTCAGAAAAGAAGGTGGTCTCACAATAAAACATCAGGTTACCAAATTAGACAACCAAATGAAAAGAGTTTAGATGTTTTCTATTCAGAAAACAAGGTGGTCTCACAATAAAACATCAGGTTGAGCCACAGATTAAAGAGGTTACCAAATTAGACAACCAAATGAAAAGAACAATTGAGTGTGATGTTGCTGCAAAGATGTCCTCAGACAACTAAGTACATATTTTATTTGTATTGTCACACGGGAGATGGTGTTAATCTTTCAAAGAATGGAAGGATGCAGACAGTGAAAAATACAAATTACAAGCTACAGGAAAACATGAGGCTATTTCCCACAGTTACAACAGTTAACTGCATGAATAGTGATCAGAAAGTCATCTGGGTGGCTAGAAGTATACTACACCAGTTATTGTTTTCTGTGCTGAAATCATCTGTTACCTAAGGGCAGACATGTATGGAACAGGAGTAAAAACAGTAGTTGTGAGTGTCTTCTGGTATCAGTAATATGCCTTTTATCAAATGCAGGCTACCTACTCTCCACAAAACAAACAGTTCAACTTTAAATACAGTTAAACTACAGCTTCTCCCACACTTCTTGTAGAATGGAAGAGAATTTCCAATACGCAGTGAGCTGATCCTCTAAAGCCAGCACAGTTAACTAAACACTACAGTCAAAGAAACACACAAAGCTTGCCATTTTCAGGGAAAAAAAAATAAAATATGAAAACCATTTATTCTGTTGGATCTATAAACCCCAGTACAACAGATTCTGTGAATGACTAGGACCAAGAGTTTCATATATCCAAAACACATGCCAGCTTTTCAAATACCTGTTTCAAAATTGCAGCCCAACAGTAAAATAACTACTGCTTAAAGTGATTTGTCAATACTACATGAGGAGGAGATCATCTAGTAGAAAAGAATTCAATACAGAAACATTCAGAACTGACTTTTTCCTGTGGTTTTAAAACAAATTAGCTGCCAGTGATTTGCAGAATAACAAGAAATACTGACTAATTAAAAAATATTCAAGCATCTGAGCATGATTGCTGGGAAAATAATGTCAGTAATTTACTGGCTAGTTAGCCCCTTAGAGAATGCCAGCACTGGACAGTTCTTGAAATTGAGAAGAAGTGGTGTGAGTCTTGTACTAATTCATCATTCCATTCATTGTAAGTCAGTGACAGATGACTGTGCAAATGTTACAGAACAACTTTCATTAATAATGAGCACTTCCAGCTGAGAGATGCTGGAAGTTCAACCTTTTTGAGCCTTTGGTTGCATGTTATATGTATTAAGACACAGGAAATCAGAATTTGCCCTACAGATACTGGCTGTGGCTATGTGTCTTTAAAAAATGTATTTATTTTTAAAACCAAGAATGGAATTGTGGTTTGAGATATCCGTGAGTTTAGAGAAAGACTGAAGAAACAGTTCCTCACAGCAGGATTTCCAAGACCCACTGCTAGACAGTTTCGAAACAAAACCCAAAAGCCATAACCAGGATATCTTGATGAACATACTTAGGCATCTACTTTCATGTGAGGAGAGAAAGTATAGCATTTACTGTGAAGACTAAATACTTTGGTCCTTAAACCAAAAATCAGACAGTAAAAATCCTAAAAGGTCTGCCTGGGTACCAAGGATGACTCTGCAATAATAATATAATCCAACATACATTTGTTTTTACTTATGATCCTTTGATCACAGTTCTGGTTTTTGGAGGATTTGTTGTGAGGTTTTTTGTCTTTTAAGAAATAATAAAAATGGCCAATGTCTACCTTCTGTTTTCCACACTCAAACAAGGTGAAAAAGTTTTTGATTGGATGTCCTTTGTGACATTCAGCGTAAGCTACAGGGCCGTACCAATAGCAGCATAGCCCAGGAAAGTGTATTCCCTTTACGCAGCCCTCATTAAACCACATCTGTACTATCACATGCAATTTTGGCCTCTCTAAGGATAAGAAATACATTGATAAGCTTTAACAAGCCCTGGAGAGGGACCCCAAGACAGTCATGGCTGGAGCTTAAGGCCCCATGAGGACAAGCTGTGGGACCAGACCTTGTTCAGCTTGTTCAGCTTTGGGGGCTCACAGAGGCCCCCCCCCCAACACCTAAGATAACATTATAGAAAAAACAGAGACAGGCTTTCTACAAAGGTGCTTTCTGAGATAGAACAGCCACAAACTGAAGTCAGGAGAATTAAAGGAGGAAAAGAAAAAAAGGAAGATCATTGAGCACTGGAAAAGGTTGTAGACCTCCACTCTCACTGACTTTCAAAACTCAACAGGAAAAAGTCCTGAGTAATCACATTTAAATTCAGTATTGCATTGAGCAGGAGATTGGAGAAGAGACTGCTTGAGGTGCCTTCCAGCCTGGGGTGCTATGAAGAGGAAAAGACAGAGGATGGCACAGAGCACATCCTGTAACCACACCAAAAAGCTTGCAGGGGAGTGGCCAACCTGCATTGCTTCAAAAGAATGTGTGAGAAATCCATACTGAGTACCCATGGAATTACTTGCCCCACAAGAAAACATTATTTTTTCTCCTCATCACAGATGCTGGTTCCAGCAACTTAGCTATCGCATCCTTTTTGGTTTTGTTTGTTTTTTTTAAAAAACAACTGCTACACTGTTAGTTCAACAACTAACATGCATTAATTATGGAGGCAGGATACTCTGGTAATGAGACTTTCTTGTTCCTTCCAGTTTGCAATATTGTGTAGCAATGGAACAATCATGCTACTTTTCCATGTCAAGGGCAACAGGAAAACAATTTCCTCTAGAGAGGGAAGAAACAAATGGAATTCCCCCAAATACAGTAACAGTAAATACAGGCAGGAAATAACCTGATATCCTCCTTCTGCAATTCTAGCAATTTCAACTGCTTCATCCTTTGGGGCAACCTGTGACCATTTGGGACTTTCTGCTATTTCCTTACCATTGCCAGTATAGCTCATCACTGAGCAATAAAGTTGTAGGAAACAAGATTTGTGTGTTACCTCTTTTCAATATTTTAATGTGGACTTCTCTACAGTAAGAGATAAACTGTTCACTGATTAGGTCAACCCTAACCTTTAGACCCTGAAAATGGCTCAGCAGAGTTGTCTTACACTCCTCAGTACATCTACATGCTACAATAAAAATGTAGGTATCAGGAATGGCTTACTGAGGCTGCCAAAACTTGACAAGTGCCTTATTTCATGTAAGTTCATTGTCTTTTAAAAGAATATTTTGTTTCAAATTGCAGAGACATAGTAAACTGCAATGGCCTACTAAAAACACACACAAAAAAGAGTCTGTTTACCTTTGCTTTCAGCAAATTAAAAAGAAACCAATTTTGTAAAGGTCTTTGAGAAACTGTGATGCTGTATTTGCAGATGACAATGAAGAGCTGTGAGAAACAGGTTTTGATGTTTATGTACACTAATGGGCATGATGATTGAGTTTGTTTGGCTCAGTTCAGAAAGAACAAATGCCTGACCCGGTTAAACACTCAATAAGGGTGTTCAAAGATACATTGTATCACTAAGATTGAATACATACACAGTACTATGTATTTTGCCTCAGAGTATACAGATAGACATTATGTTTTGAGGACAAACAAATCAAAAGATTGGAACTTGGGAAGGAAAGTTGTAGTGATCAAGGAAGTGTAAAACAGGGTCAGTTATCTTCCCTCATGACAAAGGTATCACTTGAAAAAGAGTGATGGAAAATAATAATCACTGACCAGTAATCCTCCTAACATTACAGGGCCCACCATTAAAAGCAATCAGCCATTAAACATGGAGACGACATTGATTATTGGATTTATTTTGAAGGGAGTAAACTTAAGGCTTGTGTGGTACAGAGTAAACATTACTTCCGTGGTTAGCCAGGCTTTTCCCCTCCATCCATTATGTGTTCTGTGCTGTATCTTAGGGAATATGAAGGTCATTTCAGCTGAGAGTAAGGAAGCAGTGAAGCTCTGAGCAAAGCTGTACAATCTGCCAGGCTAACAAGCACAGCAGTAGGTTCACGTAAGAAAGACTTTGAACACAGCTCCATCCCACGGAAATTATAGACACCTCCTTGGAAGCCAGAAGGGAAATACCTTTTGATAGTGATACGGACATGTGCAAAGATCAAAGGTCCTGAGCAATGTAATGTATGATAAGAAGTGCATAAAAGCTTAGAAAAGAAAGATGTGTCACATTGGCCAAGAAAGAAAAGCCCATTTATCACAGAGGTAAATGACACAGTTTTCCTAATCAGCAAATGCATGAAAATGGTTCATAAAACATCTTTAAAACCATAGCACAGGTTTTTGTTCTGTTAGAAGAGACTTGAAAAGAAAACAATGAACAAGGTCAGAGAAAATGTAACATCAAAGTCTATATACAGGTTCATAAGATACATAGCAAAAATAATGAGCTATGAAGATTATAGTCTTTCCAGTTGAAACATATTTTTACAAAGAGATAAACAGACACAGTACCACAAGGGGTTTGTTTTGGGTATTTTCCTGCTCAATTATACACTAAAAGGGTGGAAATAATTAGTAAACATTATTATCTTTACCAGAAGTTTTGTTTTAAGAACATAGCAGTGGTATTATGTCCAAAGCTGTTTATTGATTTCCTTTCAATTTAGAGGAAATAAGCTATGGAAATAATATTCATTATTTACACAGCACTACACTTCAAATATACATGCCTAGCATTTATCTAACAAATAAGAGACAGAGGTCATGCTTCACAGATAGTTGTTCTCCAAATTAAACAGTAATTTGACGTGTGTTAAATGTCTAGACAATAAAGAAGGAGGAGGAGGAATCAAAAGATCATGCAGCTGCTGGCTGGTGGCACCTGTGTCACAAAAGAAGGTCTTTGAACCACAGCACCACAACCTGAAGAAAGCAATTTTATAACCTAGCACCACTTAGACAAGGTATAAATATTTCTTTATTAATGTCTACATAGAACCATAAAATTAATGCCATCAAAGAAAATTCTGATGTTTTCAATGACTCATATAAAGATGCAGAAGGTAATTATAATTCCATACTTGCAACTGAAAGCACAGACCTTCTAAAAAGATGCCCTGAAATACACATCCCAGAAAGTAATCTAGCCTTTGACAAAGTTTCACAAGGTTGAAACTTGGTAGTGTCTTTCATCTGATGGAAGTAGTTGTAAGTACATAACTTTGTAAAAAAACACCCAGTGATACTAAGGAATGTAATAGGACTGGTCTCAGAGCAAAGAACCGACGAACTGAAACACCTTTTAGCGATCGCTTTACAGCCGTGAACACTGTCTAACAATACTGTCAGAGAAGTAGGCCAACAAAATGACAACATGAGCTAATATTTATTTATGGCAGTAAATCCTCACTTGCCTTTGGCTTCTGTATTCATCTATTCTCAGTGACTAGGAAACTGGTCTTCTGAAAGATGTAAAAAGCCACAACTGTAACAAGGGAAGAAAAACACAACACGAGCAGGTGCAGCCGCTATGCAAACATTTTGCATGTTCCAGACATTTTCCAATACATAAACATATTTTAAAATGAAATTCCCAGTAAATGTCACTGTATTAGCTTGCTAGAGGTTAGCAGGTGATTTCCTAGACAAGCAAATCAATGTTTGTAATGCAACATGATGCTGTAAAGGGCATTACGTTTTACAGTTGGGTATTTATCAATTTATAGTAAGGCTTACTTTCAGATTACAAGGCTTGGGGCTGGGGGGGCAGTGGGAAGGAGGGTGAGGGGTGGGTGGGGGCCTGTGGCAGGTGGAGGGAGTAGGTTGACTATCCAGTATGTTTCACTGATCATCCTTTCTGAGCCTTTGCAACCTCAATATGCATTTAACAAAAGCTAAACTTAAGGTAAAAGCTAAACAAATACTTGGAATACCTGACTGCTAGCAAGAGGCCTTACAAAATTCCTCAAATTACTAAAGAGCTAATTAGCTAGTATTCTCTAACAGAACATTATTTTTACAAAATAAAACCAAAACAAAACGCAAAAAAAACCAACCACAACCAACAACCAGCATATAGTTTATTGAATGTCTAGGGAAAAGGCAGCACTTGTTTAGCATCTCTTTATTCCCACAGCATTAGGGTATCCTTCAGCACAGTAAGAATCCAGAACATACCCTGTTATCTGTTAAGGAATTAATTTTCAGTCTCCCATACAGTTTCTGAAAAAGGGGCAGAACTGACCCTCACTCTAATACCATTTAAATATTTCAGTTTTAAGTTATGGTTCTGTCAAGCTACATCAACAAATTAGTGTCTTGGAAACAGTAGACAGAGTATGTAATGTCTGAAATCCTGTGCTTATAATATTTTGCCAAAAAGGGAGTGATTACTTTATCACTCACAAACACAAAGACTCACTTCTTAAAGTTGTATTTCATTTCCAAAAGAGCTTCCAAACTGAGGACTACATGAATGAGCCCAGAGAAGTGTTACGCTGCACTGTCCAATGATTCAAACTGTAAAAAACTAATGTCCTAAAACGCTTTATTCATGAGGGGACAGCAAATTTGCATAATCCTCATCCCTTTCTCTTCAAAACTGGACAACTGATAGGAAACTCAAGCTGTTAATTTCTACAGTTAATCTTAAGGGTTGATTTTATGCCTTGTAAATGTTATTCTAAAGTGTTAGAGTAAATAGAACACTAGACTGTTGTTGATTTAAGTGATTATACACACTGTTTCACAACCAAAGGATTATTTATTGAGGCAACAAACTGAAAAGGAATTAAAGAGTACTCCTTTATATTCACAGCAGAGTTCACTCACAGAATTCATTGCTACAGGATATTATCAAAGCTAACACCAAGGATTGGAATTAAAGTTATGGAAGAAACTAAGATACAGAATAGCAACCTTAATGTGACATTCAGGCTTTACAACTGCCTACTCGAGACAGGAAATGGACAGGTAAGACTCTCAGGAGAAGAGAAGTACATTAATCCAACCGCATCCTGAACATAATGCATCAAAGGATATGCTTCTAGCAAATGCACCAAAATAATTCAACTTGTGGAGTTGTTTGTTTTTTTTAAATATTCAAAACGTTAAGCTGGTTTATCTGACAAGATAACCCCCATTATACCACTTTTTCTCAGAGCAAGAATCAGAGGATTCTGTCACTCATCCCTGCCAGCAACACCTGCACTTTTTCTGAAAGCTTTTTATCTGCATGCTGCCAGCTTCTGACCTGCTTAGCTTCAGAGATCTAACAAGATGAAGATCTGTGATCACCAACAAAGTAATGTTACAGAAAATGTTTACCCTAGAAAACAAATCTAGACTGATTTAGTAACAAATATTGACCAATCTGCTGCAGCATGGGGGACAAAATAAAACAAACCCAAAGCATTTTATTAGCTTAGCAAGTCACCCTTACAGTATATTTAGAACTGCCTAAAGATATTACAAAGGCTTGTACAATCTATTTGACTACACAGACTTTTTCACTAGTTAGCACTTGCTAACATCATTCTTCAAGACAGAAAGCAAACAGCCTGTTTCAAATAGCCTGCTGCAGTCCAAGTAGTTACTGATGTTCTTCAAGTGAAAGGTTATCCTCAAAATAAAACACTTTATCTTCACAAAGGCTACCATTCCAGTGTGAGAAGAGAAACAGAAGAGATGGAAAGAAGTTAAACTGGAGTGTAAACATCCAGCAGCTTTACATGCATGTGAAAAAAAGTTTTACTATTACGAAGAAGTGCACCATTTTAAGATATGATCCACTTAATGATATTCCCCTCCAAGTGTCTTTTTAACAGTGCCAGCCTTTCAGAAGTTGGTCTGCTTTTGCCAGCCTTTGCAAGTGTGCAAAGTAAAACTGCACTGCAAGTGTGCTGCACTGCACACAAGTGTGCTGGTAAAGCCGCACAGCAAAATTATTTTACTCCTTGAATGGTTAAAACTGTTGTGCTCCATCCCCCCAGCCTGCCGTCCTACAATTTTTGTCTCCCACATTTTTTTACTTTTGGCATAGTGCCTGAAACGGAAAAGCACTGTGGCTACATGTGTAAGAGTGCAATAACAGTACCATTCTCTTCCTTGATGTCCCTCAAAAACATCCCCAAAACAATGAATTATCTGTTCAACACACATAGTTCTGTAATTTTGTTCCATGATCTGATGGGTCTGATTAAAAAAAAAAAAAAAAGGCTCACTGTTGTACCTGCAGTTTAAAAGAGAGAGAGGGAATTCCATACGTGACACAATTTTATATCCATGAGTGCCACCCCAACAAAAGTTTCAAATGTTTTCTAGCTCCTACAAGTCGTCTGGCAAGTTGTCGACTTTCTCCAAGTAACTGTCTCCAAATCAGCTGCCTCCCACTGAATTCCATTCCCAAGTTCAATACTGTCTGTAGAACAAGTTACCTGCCAGGCAAGTAGTGAGCCTTGCAAATTTACAGGATCTGTTTTTATCTCATTTAACCATTAAGTGGATTCAAACCACTTAACACTACCATTAGGATAAATAGGCAGAGGTGGCAGGAACTTAAGGAGAGATGTTTTATTCTCATTTTTTTGTGGGATGCATCTTTAAATAGTGTCCCAGCCTGCCTGCTAGGAGAATGCAACACTGTGCTTGCTGGCAACTGCTACCTCCTCCCTCTCCCCAAAACACTATTCTCTGGGTCTTAATCGACCTAAGATGGAAGCCACAGAGACTGAAACAACGTTTGCTTTTTCTGCACAAGTAAATCTAACTGTGTGCCTACAAGCCTGGAAAATTTTGCTTCTGCAAGACTGTATGTATTTCATCCTCTTGACACCTTTCACCTGCTCCCATTGAACACGACAAACAGCAAAACATCCTTTATTAAAAGGAACCAGATAGATTTCAAAAACATTTGAAGAGGGGAAGGAGACCTAACAGTCATTTTAGGATCTCTTTTGCAAACTGGCATCTAACTTAATTTCTTAGTTTTTTCAAGCATGCTATCCATGAAGGGATTCCTAGACTTTTTTGTTACTGTGACTAACATTTTTATGAGTGTTCTGGGACAACACAGTTTTAAAATGTAACAGGAAGTCTACGTGAATCTCTCTCATGAGGTTCCCTATCATTATTCTCAGTACATCATAATAAGTATTCCATAGTGCCACCATAATGACAAAAAAAAAAAAAAAAAGGTGATAACCAATTTCATTAGTCTTCGACCTTTTTTTTCCAGTAACTGCCCAATTTTAAAGCATACCAAGCAGCACTCTGACTATGTGAAGTTTAATTCAAGTTTAAAATCATGCCAGCATTTAAAAATATGTATGTGTACACACATGTTCATATGTATGCACTGTAACAAACACCACTACACAAATTACCACCTAGTCTGGGTAAATTATGGTACCATATCACAAATTGCTTTGTCATCACCAGGATTTAATATCACCTGTACAGACTGGCTTCTGAAAACTACAACACAATGTCATATTGTACCATCACTTTTAAACAGACACCTCCAGTGAAATCGAAGACAAGCACCCAAATAATAATAATCCAAGCATGGCGTGGTTAATTGCCTCCAAAGACTTGCTTCAGTATTACAGAGCTATTCAACTTATTCTATCTATAGAAAATGTGGATAGTAATAATTCAAAGCATCGAAACATATAGGGGAGGTATTGGATTCTGAAATACTCTTGCAACACAAAATTTTAACAGTATTTTAATATCTGCTAATATAGCAATGTAGGCATTTCCCTTCCAAATTTTTCATCAGTCCTCGTTAATTTGAGGATAAAAATCAAAGAGCACCCAAGCTTCCTGGAATTTACCTTGTCCTTCCAAGGATAATTTGTGTTTTTGAAGATACTGTGTATGCTTTAAAAAATATTCTCTGTAACACATTCTTTATATCCTGAAGAGATAATCATTCTGATTCATCCCATATCATTCTGATGAATCATGGTCACTGAAAGGAGAAATAAAAGCCATTCCCACTATTTACTCAGAGTTCAAAGATTCAACTTGAAGAAACAAGTGAAAACTTCTAAGTAATATCTGGACTATGTCACCTACAAAAACTCTGAAGTATTTTCTTTGTGCCTGCCATCACTCAACTAACACAGATACCTGTGCTCACCTCCTGAAAAAAAAATCCTGACTTTCTAGAAGTTCCTACAATTTTTACTTTGTCAGGGTTAAAATTCAAAGTTTCAGAAAGTAGGTGTAACTTCTGGAAAGCGCTTGGGCCAGGCAGCTAGATCACCAAAGCTGATTTGCTGGTAACACACAATCCAGCAGCATCAGTCAAAAAACAGAGCAAGCTCTTCCCTGGAAGAACTTTTTTTCCCAGCACACTATTTGAAAATAATAGTATTTTGCTTAAAAGGAACCTAATTAATTGTGTGTGAAGTAAAACAGTTGGAAACAGAACAATTAAAAATTGCTACCAAGTGATGTGAACCACAAGTTTGTGGTTCAAGTCTTTAGAAACCAAAGAAAGCAATTAGAAAAGATTGTTCTGATTCTTTACTGCAGAGAGGGACAAATCACACTTTGCATGCTTCATGTTCATATGAGTAACAAAACCAGACAGATTTATGCTAAGGCTTAAGCTCTAAAAGAAAAAACTCACACAAAAAGCCCACTTCCAACCACCCATGACAAAAAGCTCCCTCTCTCCCATTTTATTATCTGTTTTTTCAGCCTTGTACTAGTATGATACAGGAAAATACCACACTGCACTAAGCTCACAGAAAAAAACCCAAACAAAAGATCCAACTCTCTCAGTCTTATTATAGAACAGAGTGCTTCATTCACAAGGAAGTTTCACTGAGTTATCCTTTAAGTTCTAGGTTTGCATCTGGCAGAACATAAGATTTTATCATGAAAATAATAAGACAGTGGATCAACTGTGAAGTCGTAAGCCTACAATCAGCTTTTCAATCTCTGAAGTCTTTCATTTTTGCATGTTAAATTTCCTGTCTTCAATAGACACTCAAGATGTGGCATTCTTGAGCCTTAAATGGATACGTGTAGTCCTATGTGCACAAGATTACACTCTTTAGTGCTACAGATCTGATCTTAAAAAACTGTTATGATGAATTGTGTTTTCTCAATTATGTGGTCTTAATTGATGCTTGGATAGTATTTCATACAAGCACAGAAAACCAGCATTAGTATTTAATTTTGCTTACTTTTAAAATAAAGTATTTAAAGTATTAAAGGTTTAAACCATTGACCATTTTTAAAGTATTTAAAGATACATTTTTCAGCTTAGCAGATGTGTTATTTTTAACAAGTTTGCCACAGCTGCTCCACATACCTCATCAGGGCTTCCCAACCGTGTTACTTGCTACTCTGGGAAACAGAATAGCAAGTTATACCACAGTAAGAATCTACAAAAATCTACCATTTTAAAATCGCACAAGGATGGCTTCTGAACTAGAAGAACAATTCTGTATTTCCACTCTCTTGGCACAGCCAGACACATTTACTGCCCAGACAGGGATAGGAGACACAAGGCATCATCACTTTGAGCAGCTAGTCTAAGTAGAAGCTTTTCAGCAGCGGATGTAACCTCACCTTAAGTCATCTAAAAAACCATCTCTTTGATATATGAACTCTAAAAAGCCTTTTCCAGAAGCCCAAGCAACACTTCCTTGATGCTTCAGGAAGCAGGAGGGCATTGGCTCAGTGATAACTCAGGTGCAGACACAAGAAAAGTGGAGAAGTGAAGAAGGCTGAACTAGGTTTCACCCTAGTGAGGACTCCACTAACAGCTGGCAAAGAAGAAAAGACACCTACAGACACAGTAAATGAAGGTAAGAGAAAAACTGTCCATTTACTCATTCCCCTCTCAAACCCAACTTAACGGGATTGCTAGGTGAAAAACCTAGCTGTGGGATTTCTTTTTCATGCTCAAAGTGGGAAGTCCCTCCTGGAGGTTTTAAATTTCAATTAATCTTCAGATTTATGACCACAAACAGTTCATGACAACATCAGTTCTCATCTGTGGAGATACCACTGCAATGCGAAAGTACCACTGCATTACTAAGTATCAGGAATCAGAACACCAAAACAATTTTATCTGTACTTGTTTCGATACAGAAAGAGTTTGGCAAGAACCAGAGTGAGCACCTGAAAGAACAATACCTCCACTATTTTAATATCACAGCTAGAAACTATGTTAGTAGTAGTATAAACAAATTCCACCTGAATACAACTCCTCCGGAATGTTTCCTTCTCTTTAGCTGTTTTCCCCAGCAAATTCAATATCCATAATCCAACCATTTTTCATAAAATCAAAGAAAATATGGACAAGGTCCAACAGGTTCCAGACAGCGGAGGCTCTATGCCCTACACCAGCAATGAAAGACCTGCCAGGTACCACCACCCCTTGGCCTCAGTGTCAACTCCCCACCTGCCTCATCCACCACCACCCAACTCCTCTGCACGCTGTATTCCCACATTCTGGCCACCAGGACACCGACACGGGGACAGCCTCAAAGCAGGTGGGGGTTCATCACCTGCTGCCATGGGCCTGGGGAACTGTGGACTCTCCAGTCCCAGCAGAGGCCAGCAACCGCAGGGCTGGGCACCGACAGGAAGACCCTGGGCTTTGGAAAGGGTGGAAAGCAGGTGCAGATGCTGGAAGCAGGCTGGAAATGTGCCTCCATCTCCCTAATCATACCACCTCACTAACAGCACCCATCCCACCACCTCAAGCAAAGTGACGGGGGGAAAAGTGCGTTTTCTCTCCCAGCCTGTGAAAGCAAGAGCAGCTGCCCACCGCGAGGCACCAGGGAGCCACGCGGGTCCCGCATGCCTCTGGTGGGGCTGAAGGTGGGGCCTGTGTCCCCCCTCCCGGGGCAGCAGTCAGCGGCAGTCGAGGGCACCTCCGGGGAAGATGCTGAGCCCGAGAGGCGCCGGCCAGGCCGCCGCAGGGCTCCTCAAGGGCAAA
>NW_009970725.1:14334102-14334455 GCF_000747805.2 Chaetura pelagica
ACTGAAATATCTCCCTCAAAAAAAAAAATAAAAATAAAAATAAAGAAAGAAAAATCTCCCTCCTGGAAACCTTCATAAATGAGAAGGTCGGTCCTCCTGAAGGAAGTTCACCGCCCGCTTTTACGAAGCACCCCTGAAACCCTAACAAAGCAGACGAACCAGCACGCCCGGAGAGCAAGCGCTGAACGCTTCTCTCCCTCACGCTCTCCCCGAGGATGCGGGGCAGAAGGGGCGAAGCGGGGCAGAAGGGGCGAAGCGGGGCAGAAGAGCCAGTGGCAATTTTTTCCCACCGAAGAGCTGCGGAGCCCCGCGGAGAGCGGCGGGGGGCGCGCAGAGCCCCGGCACACGAGCCA
>NW_009970725.1:14335504-14355358 GCF_000747805.2 Chaetura pelagica
TTTTTGTGTGTTTTTTTTTTTCGGGGGGGGAGCAGTTTCCTGACAATTTTTTCATTTCCCACCCCTGGTTTCAGCAGTGCGTTTAAATCCACAAGAAAATTGTGGCCTGGAAAAAAAAACAACAACAAAACAAAACAAAAACAAGAACAACAACCAGATCTGCGGTCGCTGGAATGTATTTGACTTCTCTGGAAAGCTTTTTACCTTTTAAAATAACCCACTGCTGTGGGTTTAAAGGGGCAGTTTCAAGACTCAGCTGGTGTGTGAGCCTGCTGAATAAACCTCATAGTTTTGGTTCAAACACTGGTGTTATAAATGAGAAAGTTATTGATGTTGTTACTAACACAGGTGAAAAGTGCATTTAATCTTCAGCAATACATTGCAGTCTGTCCCACCGAAATGAAGCAAGTTTACACAAAACATCCTCTGCATCCCCTGCTGGAAAGAACTCTTGGCTCTCATGCTAGATCTGGAGTAGGAGGGAGCAGGAGCAGTGACCCTGTGGTTCTTCACATCCATTCTCAGGGCTTCTTCCTGGTGGAGGGTCTCATCTAGTCTCGCTTCAAATCGAAGAAGTCTTAGATTTTCACTTGAAGTCCTGGTTTATTGATTCTTGTAGCTACTTAAGCATCCTTTGCTTTCCTGTGCTTTTAAAATATAGGTGCAGATTCTTGTTGCAAAGTGTTTAAAAACAAGTGTAACTCACAGGAAATCACAAGGGTTTTTTTTTAAATAAAAAAGACAGACTTTGCATTTTGGGGATTCAAATGTTACACGTTGAGCCATGAGGATGTCTGATTTTTGTTTTATGCATTATTCAGTTACTGAAATATTACCTAACAGGCTATTTTATACTTGAATATTTGGAAAGAAATAAACTCCAGACTTACAAATAGGGAAAAGCTCAGGAAAGCTAAGAAAGACAAACTACAGGTGCTAATTCAATGTGCCTAACGAGTGACGTATCATGAAGGACCCATGTCATGAAGGACCCATATCACGAGAAACTTAAGCCTCCTCTGAAGAGTTAAAGAGCAAGCAGCTAAAAGGAGTCATCTGTATGTGTAGGATACATGCATAGCTGGAATATTCTGCACACTTTGGCACCACATTTTCAGATACTAATTTGGGTTATTGTCGTTCAGATTCACTACAGCAAGGATGAAGTATTAATTACTTTTATAATACAGTAATAAAAGTGTTTGCTCCCTGAAGCAATGTTTTGGGTGTTTTTTCTAATGTTTGGAAATTAATTAGCTAATTTCCAGTATTTACCGTTCACAAGGTATGAAAAACAGAGTTCGAATACATGTACCTAGTGCCTCATTACCTTCTGCCAAACTGCTCATCTACTGCAAAATCCGTGCAGCCGCAGTGCCACCTTTTGGCTAAAAAGTCTTTCGGTAAATGACAACGATTCTTCCCCCGCAGCTGCCGGGAGTTAACTGTTTGCATACACCTCACTCTGAGAGAACAACGAGACACCCGTCGTCGAGACCATACTCCGGTAGTGGCAAGTTGTATTAAAAAAACATGTGAAAAAAATATGTAGAGCCTTACCCAGAATCGTGTACAACTTCTGCAGTTCAGCTGTTGACAGGAACAGTAAATGCATTAGCCTGAAAATGGGAGGATTGGTACTAACCAGCCTGGAAACAATAAAGCACAAACTAAAATAAGTAATGCAAAAAGAGAAACTGAATTAATGGGGAAAATGTCTGTTGAATTAAGTGTACGTAACAAAGAACACTGTCTAGAGCATAGTCATGAGTTTATTCAGTGGATACTGGCTTTGGAAGCAAATAAAAAGCAATTTGAATATCAAGCAGGAGGGCTGCTTCTTCCCTAAGGGCATAAACTTAGTGTAAGCTCTCCGTGGGCCACACGGTTTTTCTCTTTCTTTCTGCAAACCAGAGGAAATTGTCAGGCTACGAGAGTCCTGTAGCCTGCTATAAATGCACTTGTGGAGGATGCAGTGATCTCACCACCTACCAGCAGTTTTTTGTCAACTTTTCAACTACCAGGATCTCAGAACCCCATCACCAGGGGTGTGACACCTACCTTAGGTGAAAACATTTTAGCTGTGTGGAGGCTGAGGAGGCTGTAAGGAAGGCAGAGAAGAATAAAATAACAAGCTTTAGCCTTGAAGAGATTTGCTCCACCTCACCTTGTCGCCTTTCCTGTAACAGCACTTGGGGGGAGTTTTGGAAAAACATTGTCCCTGTTTCATCCAATATGCAAAATCAGCTGCAGTTAATACGGTTCAGAGGGCAAGAGAATTACTGGGGGGTGGGGAGGGAGGGAAGTGTGGAATATACTGTGTCACTGATTCTATTAGGTGGAATGTAATGAATTAGAATGGCTGGTTAAAATTAACTGTGCTGAGCTGACTGACTGTCCAAATTAATTCTGTTCAGAAACATCTTCTAATTGCCTCAGTTATCTTCTCTGTTTGGCTGTTTGAGTCATGAACTCATGGCATTGTTCTAACATCCACACAAATATACATATGTGTATATACACGCTCACACAATCCATACAGTTGGCGAGCTCCATAAATGAGTGCTAAACTAGCTGAAGAAATAAAACTCTCTTATACAAAGAAGCGGCAACTCATTAAGTCCCATTGAGAGGCAGAAGAAGTTACTGAAAACTTTTCAGGGCAATCCCTGCTGTACAAAGCTGGTTTATATTTGTTATTCTTACAATATGAGAGTCCTGCTTTGGGGACCTGTGGGGAAGGAAATGGCTTTAACATTTACAGTGATGATTAACTAGTGTGTTATGTGTCTTGATCCATGCTCCCTAAGACTACACAAAAACATCCTGCTCCGCTTACCTATTCTGGAAGTCCTCCTCCTGCTCAGCCCTGTCAGCAGCTGGGGGAACAGCCTGCAGTGGCCCACCAGGAGTCAAGTGATTTAGTTTTTTCAGCTTAGTTCACATTCAGCTCTGACTGAAGCTGTTATTGTTCACTTCTAGCATGAAGTCAGCTAAACTTCAAAAAAAACATTCAAGTTCAGTTCTGGTTCAAGAAAAGTTAAAAAAAAGCAGTTCAAACTGATTTTGGATTCAGAGTCAGTTTAACTCCCCAGTACCAGCAGTAGTCAGTAACCATTTTTGCCTCCTAAACGATGAGCTTGTCTTGCCTTACGATAAGGAAATTCATTCCATTCAAAGGTATGCTGAGTAGGCGACCTTAGAAACATTCAGTAGCCCCAGCAGAACAGCATAGTTTCCTAGTAGCCTCCAAACTTCTCCCGTGCTTGATTTATCTTCCATTCATTAATCCACAATTTCACCACTCATTTCAGCTGAGTTAGAACTGGGCAAAGGATTTGCAGAAAACTTTCTAAAATCAGATGCCTTACCAAAGATTTGATTTTTTTTCCCCCCTCCTACCCTTTTTAAATCTTTACCATTCATGTCACAGGATCTGTCTAGAACTTTGTCTTGCACAGTAAGTATCTATTTGTAAAAAAAACTTGTTGGTTGCAGGTCTTGTTCTGCTCGGTCTTGCAATCCGATCAATTAGCATCCAAAAATCATCATCTTTACCTGAGAGAAGTATAAAACACAATAGGAGAGATCTGTCACATGCTTAAGCAGTCCTAGTTTAGTCCCATTTTGTAGGACATCGAACCTGGCAGAATCCAAATGGCATCTCAAGGCATCATTAACTTTAGCTTCAATTAGAAAGGAAATCTGTTTTTGACTACTGAACGTTTCCACATACATCAGAAATTAATCGTTAGGAGCAGCATTCATGATGAGTGATTAAGAAAATGGAATTGTCTAGTGGTGAGTACAGAGGGCTGACAAAACAGTTGCTGATTGAACTGGTAAGAAACACAACTCCAGGCTCCTCCCATGTGCACTGAATCAATAATACAGGAGAGTTCCTTGAGATCCTTAGCAAGAGAGCCTGGACAAGGTGAAAGGAAAGTGGGATCTTCTCATGGAGCTGTGACATTACATACCTGTGAATTTACTTGTGTCAGGAGCAATTTTTAGGAATTATACATTAATTATATTTGCTACTTTCAAATTGAATGAGTTTCAGCAGATGAGCCACTGTTTTGTTTGTTTGAACGTTTCTTTTCTTGAGTAAGAAACAGGGTAGTTTCCACATTGAAGGATTATTAGTAATATTATTAATTTCTAATTAGATTATTAGTATTTTAAGATTTCTGGGGTAAAGCATGCCCTCCTCAGTAGGGGAAAAAAAAATAGGAAAAAGAATTCTAATCCAATATTCATGGTTGCTTGCCTGCATGTAATCACATTTTGCATTGAGAGAATCTTGAAAAAAATTGCCCAAAATCAGAAAGGATTGTTCAATAAACAATGAACTATGAATTTTTCCTTGCGTGTTGAATCCAAACATGAGCAGACTCTCAAATAACAAACAGGCTTGTCACATAATTAAAACTGTCTAGTATAAGAATATAACTTGTCAAGATTAATTTTTAAGCTGGAAAAAACACAAGGAATAAACTTCCTACATATCTCTGAATAAAAAATTAACCTTTTATGGTATTTGTTAAATACTTTTCAAGCATAGTTTTAAGCAAACTTTAAAAGAAATCTGAAAGAATGGCATTAAACACAATTAATCTTGCTTATGCTCTGTAAGTGAGATTATTGGCTCTGGCTAATTGCAAAGTGATCATAAAGTGCACAATGAAGTGGTTCCAAGACAGTGCTATGCAGATAGTTGTAAACACACAACTAGGCAACAGATCTGAGCTAGCTGGAATAGAAACATGAAACGTTTCTGTGGATTCCTTTGGTAATGGCTGTCAACTTTGTTCTGCTGCCGTGCTGATGTGAGTTACACTCGGTTTAGTGGCCAGCAGAGAGCTGGGCCTTTGCATCACAGAAGCACCATTGCAATTTACACTTCTGCTGGCAGCAGCAGCTCAGAGCAATGAGAAGTGAAGCTGAGCAGATCCCAAAGCACATTGGACCAAAACCAGAATTCTCCATGGAGCAATATAACAGTAAAATAATAGATTTATTACCCAAGTGATAGAGCAGACGTCACTGCACACACCTGTGTCTCAGCCAGAACTCCTTCCTCCAGCTGAGCCTATGCAATCAAGGAAACCACTAGCTCCTCCAGGTCCTTAGTTCAGAGCCACTTTAGGCTGACTGTGACTGAAACACATCATCCCTGACAGCTGGACAGTGGGCAGGCATGTCCCCAAACCACTCTTCCTCTCTCACAGAGGACTTTGTGGGCCTTCTCTGGACTTGCTCCAATAGGTCTATGTCTGTCTTGTGTTGAAGGTTCCAGAACTGGACACAATGACTGTTAAATCTCTGCATTGAGTAGGAAAGAGGAGTCAAGAAGAAGTAGGTGAGGAAGTCAGAAAAAGAATAGGTCCAGGCAAAAGAGAGAATACCTGGCAGGGTTACTCCATACAGCAGTGTACATTTAAAAATTATTTTTAAAACTAACACATTTGGATAGGGGCATCTGTCCCCAGAGCAACCAACAACGGAAACAAACTAACGATGATTTTCCATTCCAATGACCAGTGCTATAATTAGATAATAATGCTAGAAATTTAGTCCACTTTGAGGTGAAAGGGGAAAGTCATGCTGTGTGATAGCTCAAGAAAAAAATATCCAAAAACCAACAAAACACCTCTCTTAATTAGTTTACAGAGATTATTTCTGAGGTCAGACAGACATCTCTTTCATAGTCACAATTTAGCAACACCAAAAAATCATCACAGAACTAAAGAGAGAACTTCAAGCTGAGCTTTCAAAATCCTGTTACATCAAGAGATGGATCCTGCATAAGGATCCTCAAACTAGCTTTATTAAGTAAAAGTAGAAAACCAACAGAATTTCAGATGCTGCCCTATTTTAAGTGTTTTGCAATGGTAGCAAGTGAAGGTTCCTTTCACTGCTTTTGAGCCTTTTTGATCATTATGCAAAAGTAAATTTTTCCATTTGCGTTACAGAGACAGCATAAACAAAAAGTTTTGGAATCCATTCTGGGAATATAGATCCTTTACACTAAGTATTGAAGACTTGTACCTACCCAAGCAGTTCTCGTTGTGTTATTCCATTAACTCTGTTGTTTGCCAATTATATTTCTGCACTTAAAATTACCACAATCTATCTGAAAAGAAGACAGGAATAACTGAATACACTGTCAACTCTGCCCTATAGAAATGGAAATGCATATTTTAATATGGCAAGTGGATACAATATGTGAGTATGGTCAGTATTCACAGCAGAGTCAGGTCCATATTCACAGAAGCACAAGGGGCTCCATAGTATCAGATTCAAATGTTGCCGTGCAGCTCTCTGACACTGTGGGATTTAGAAATTAATTGCTCAGGATGTTGTTTTGGTTGTTTTTTTTCCTCTGCAGAGAGGTGTGCCAGGATTCAGGCAACATGTGTGTGACTGATCCATGAGACATCTGCCTGCAAGTAGCACAAAGAGCAACAACCCCTGCACAAGTTGTTGCATCTGTCCTGCTCCTAGAGGGCTTGTGTAGGTGGTTCCCAGCCCCAAAACACATTTGCACCATCAGCACGGAGGCCACAGGATCTCCACTGCTACACCTTGCCAGGTGCTCATGCTGCTGCACAAACTTCTGATGACTCGTGTGATTATCGAAGTGATCACATGTAAAGATTAGATCTGTGATGTTTTACATATTAACACCCTGCGGATATTTTCACCACTTGATTTGGGAGCCTAATCTTCCAATAAAGTTAACAGGGAGCTACAGCACCTCCAGAGGGCAATGTAGAGCACATAATTAGATGGCTGCTGGGCTCCGATTTTGGGAGTGCTGGATTCTCCTCTGAAGATGCTCATCTCTCCCTCCACTGACTCCTTAACAAGAGGGATGACCATGAGTGCCCTTCCTGGTTTACGTGCCCATTATAGGCTTTGCAAACATGTCTTTTGCACCCTTGTCTTTCCTTGGTCAACTCAGCTCAGCTGGCAAGAGAAACTAGCACATCTGCCGTAAAAAATGCAACAGTGGAGGATAGCAGGCTTTGTTCAGTTCAGAGCTACATACATAGTTTAGTTTGGACATTAAGGGAATTCCTGAATTTAGAGCAATCTATCTTATGATGGAAAATTAATCTCAATGGCACAGCATTATCCAAGTGTTTATTTCACCTGGGCAGACAAACTGGTGACTGTATTTTTTACAAAACTCAGCATGGACTTTCTGCAGATGGCAAACAGTCAGCATCTCATTAATGAATTTCATAATGTAATTTGCATTCACTTCTACATGTTAGAAAAATCCTCTATTATGGGGACTAGAAAGGCAAACCAGAAAAACATAGGGAGGAATGCCTATTAAAACAGCTGGCTTTTTTAGTTAAAGAACACAAAAGAGTAACCCAGTCTAAACGTTGTCAATAGCCCCCTTGGACACCAAAGTGCAAGTAACCAAGTATGGTAACCAAGACAAATGGGCTGGATATAAAATTTGGCTTAGACCTGGAACTGGGGCCTCCAGAATTACAGTGAGGCACCTGGCTCAACCACTCTGAGCACGAAGTGAGTATGAGTCATTTCAAATTTTACACAGACTGGAGGCAGAGCTGAGCTTTATCATTCTAGGGACAAGGCAGGAAGATCTGCTCCTTCCTCTTCCCTTAACTCCTCCTGTTCCTTGCACTTGCAAGTAAAAGAGAAGTCCTTCCCTTTCTTGTAATCCCTTCCATGTATTTGCAGAATATCCACAAATAGCTTTGCAGTGGTTATGTCCCAGGCTGTTCTCCTCTCACTGTTTTCCATACTCATATCTAAGTGGTTTCTGTTTATTTCCAAACAGAGTACAAAACTAAAATGCATGGAAGAGGATAGGAACCTTTTGTCTGGGACAGCATTTTTTGATTAAACATATGGTGGATGTCTCTTTGCAGATGAAAACACACTAGATAAGAGGAATTAACTTCATTTTCTACTTCGAGAAATGTTTTCCCTTATTATCTCTTGTCTGCCCTGTTTTGAAGTTTTCTCCTCACAAAAAAAAAAAAAAAAAAAAAAAAAAAAAGCTTTTACTAAGATATTAATCAAATGGCTCATTGCAAAACTTGTAGTGGTACAAAAGGCTGTGAAATTACTCAAAAGCATCTTTTAATAATGAAACAGCTTTTATCAATATAAAACTCATGGCTGGTATAGTTATTAAAACACAATTGCAGGGTAAACATCAGTTCTCTTGCTTTAAAAAGTACTTGTAAAGCAGTCTAAATATAGGAAGTAAATTCCCTGTGAACCATGGTTTTTTTTTTTACTTTCCCTGCATACAGACTGAAGTATTTAGTGAAACACATGCTTCTAAGTTAGTGCTGAGCTTTTAGGTCTCAGTGTTTACTATTACCTGACTGTAAGAAAATCATAAGCAGCATACTCTAAGCTTAGGCCAAATTTTTACAAGTGAATTGTTCTCTAATGAACAAACTGCTCAAGCCACAGGGGCACAAATAGTTGCAGGGTTTTTGTGTGTGCAAAATACTTACCACTTCACAGACACCGCATATCTAGGAGGGGAGGATCCCTCCATCATCTCTGCATGAATGTGGCCTTTTCATACAGAGAGCACAGGGTTTATATCAGGCAAATGCTTCTGATCCTCCTCTCTTTTCCCTTCTTACCTGCCTCATGCAGTCAGGCACAGATCCGTAGCTAACACCCACCCGAAACGGAAGTGCCAAATATTAAGGCATGGGGGTAGCACGTTTGAGAGAGCAGTCTTTAAAACAGAGTCCAAACCCCAAGCAAACAGCTCCGTGCAGCTGTGCCTCTTCACCATGGGCTGCTGTGGTAAGGCACAAAAGCTGCTAATGTGGTCAGCAGTCAGACTGTACAGGTCATGCTCAGACCAGGGCTGCTGGATCCAGTGTAACAGGAAGTTACATTTATATTCTTGCAGCACTTGTACTCGGAGACCATCTAGTCAAGATCACAAGACAGAAATGGTTTAGCCTTGACATCACTGGCAATTCTAAAATTGAAAAGGGTTTGTTGTTTTTCTCCCTCCCTTAGAGAATTATTCCCAATATTTTTAAGGAACTGTCATTTCCTGTAAAATAATGTTTGTGGTGGCAGGCTCTCAGTCTTTCTGGTGTTTTTTTTCACAGGGTTATTATTTATTGTAGCTGTTCTTTGTTCACTGCTTTTTCTGACTTTCAGCTGGGCTGCCCCATGCCTTGCAAGACTGCAGAAATCGTACAGTAGAGTGGCCCAGAGTAATATCAATATATTTAAATGCATGCCATCAAAATTTGATGTTCATTTTAAAGAGATTCTAAGAGGAACAGCAAAAGAAGAGGCTGTTCATATTATGTCCTCTTTCCATGCCCTCATCTTCCCTTCCAAAAACACTGAGCATTAAGTAGCTCCATGTCATGGACATGCTGATTTAAATCCACACAGTGTGTGAAACCATGCTAGTTGCCTTTCAGTTTGCTGCTTTTCCTTAGATCTTCCCATAGCCACCCCACACCCTGATCAACACGCAGATGGGCAGTGTTCAAGGCACACATGTTCACAAGTACTAAGGGTATAGGCATGACATAAGAGATTCCACTTACCATGTGGCTTAGTTCCACCTATACCTTATGTCTTCTGGCTGAAATTGCTGCCCAGTAGTAAATCACACAGTTTTAGAATTTAGATCTAAATTTTCTTGGAGGAATTTACACCAGCATGCCAGGTTAATTCTGACCAGAAACCAATGGACCACATGAAAGTGCTTCTGAGAATAAGAAGCTGCCTTGACTTTTTCAACTCTTCTAGGCTGCAAAAGCAGCAAGAGGAAACTATTTGACCCATTCATACTCCTCGTTAGTAAAGCACTTTCCAATGGCTGCAGAAAATGGTAAAAATTGCCTATTGTGGCAAAATGTGTGCAATTTGGTAATGCAGTTTGTGGTCATCAAAAAGGAAATTCCACAATAACAATGACTTCAGGGAACAGGTTATGGCTCAAAGAGATGAAAGCAACAAATGAGAGACTCAAAAAACATTCAGCAAAAACATATTGTGACTAGTAACCTACTGGGGCTCAGATACCAAGTGCATTGAGTCATTGAAGGTGCTGCTGACAGCATCTCCCCAGAATGTGGAGTTAGGGGGAATATAGGCATAATATTCTGCTAAGTTTTTACTAGGAAATGTGGAGACAGCAGGCAGTGTTCTCCCACATCCCCTCTGCTCTCTCTCACAGACACTTCCTTTGTCTGTACCAGCTGGGTTATTAACAGCATATTGTTTTTCATTCCACTTCCCCTCCCTTTGGGCTTTCTATACTCCTGGTTACAGAGAAGAAAGTAAATAAACCTTTTTAATTATATAGTCTGTCAGAATTTTTCCATAATCACCCAATTTATTAGAATTTTTTGCACTTCAAAATTATTTTTCACCCCCTTCCCTAACATCTACCATTTTTCAGTTTGTATCTGAATGTACAACCAGAAAAGTGCATGACTCTTTCATTCAGCAAAAACATATTGTGACTAGTAACCTACTGGGGCTCAGATACCAAGTGCATTGAGTCATTGAAGGTGCTGCTGACAGCATCTCCCCAGAATGTGGAGTTAGGGGGAATATAGGCATAATATTCTGCTAAGTTTTTACTAGGAAATGTGGAGACAGCAGGCAGTGTTCTCCCACATCCCCTCTGCTCTCTCTCACAGACACTTCCTTTGTCTGTACCAGCTGGGTTATTAACAGCATATTGTTTTTCATTCCACTTCCCCTCCCTTTGGGCTTTCTATACTCCTGGTTACAGAGAAGAAAGTAAATAAACCTTTTTAATTATATAGTCTGTCAGAATTTTTCCATAATCACCCAATTTATTAGAATTTTTTGCACTTCAAAATTATTTTTCACCCCCTTCCCTAACATCTACCATTTTTCAGTTTGTATCTGAATGTACCAACAGAAAAGTGCATGTCTCTTTCCCAGAAACTATTCTTGCAAGATACATTTTACGAGAATGTAGTTTTTTCCCTTCGTGTAGAATAATTGATATTTCTATAGATCTGACAATTGGTCCAGAAGAGGAAGATATTTAGCATTACCTTCCAAATGTGCAAAATATTGTAGTTTTCACATCAGAGAATCAGATGCTTGGGTTCCTTGTCAGCTGCCTGTCACAGAAGTAGAAAATGTATTTCTTACTTTCCAAGTGGACTTAAAATTTCACTTAAATTCAAGCAGTTGATACTCCACAGACCAAACTTTGATTATAGAGGGAAAACAGAATTTGGTATATTAGCTTTCTGACTAGCATTATTTTAGCTTTTGAGCTAAGTTGGATTGGTGCTGAATTGTATATTGCTGTGTGACTTTAGGAAAACAGCTATTCTAGCCCTGGGGCATCTTAAATGCAGGGCGTGGCATCAACTGACATAAATGAGTACAAAGACAGTTTCTGTGCTAAATAAGAAATTAATTCCTTGTTTCTAAGCATAATGGTTCTGACACGTAAGATCAAATAATAATTCTTTTCTATATGTATATGCATTAATATTTTCATTGATACTGTCCAGTGCTGGATTACTCCTGCTGTGATTGCCATTTGCTCTTTTCATTGGATCTAGCATGCTGCCAGAGACTCATCCCTGGCTGTTCCACCCTTACCCATGGAGACTTGGGAGAGACAACCACAGAGTGACTGACTGCTCTTATGTTCAAAAGCCTGCACTTGGATGAGGAAATGGACTGGTTAGATCAGGGACACTTTGCTTAAATCAAAATTAACGTGTTAGGTACAGTTCATATATGTCCAAATTTAACAAAATGTACACAATAAATGTGCACTTGGCTTCTCTGACCCACTGTAGAGATTTTCTTTGTGATGCTGCTGGCAGTACCAGCCCTCCCCAGAATGTCTGTGCTCCCACAAGGCAGTTTTCTACCCACAACTGCTGCGGGAATTGGGGCTTGGTGAAGTAGCTGAAGGGGACTAGGCAGAAGTGGTGAGGAGTCTGAGCACTTGCCACATCCTTTCCCAGAAACTGTGATACAGCAGGTGTGGTCTCACCTACAAGGGGTTTTTCTGCTATTGACAATAGCAGGAGAGCAGAAATCAGCACAGCCATGATAGCAAGAAGCAGGGCTAGAGTTACAAAAAAAACCAGGGAAAATCCCCAGGAGCTGCCTCAGATGTCACCTGGGCAGCACCAGTGATCCTAGTTCAGGAACAAGCCTGAAACCACTGACAGAGTGGCATAGAAGAAATCTCTTAAAGATTAAAAACCCGCCCTTCTTCTTTTAAACCTCCCTGTCTTCTCCAAGGATCCAGGTATCACCCATAAATACTACAGACAGGCAGCTTTGCTGTCATCAACCACATTATTAACTAGGTTATTGTTGTGCCCATTGGAGCTGAGCACAGAGAATTCACTGAAATTTTGGCTTTAGCTCCAGACTTTTGGTGGAGGAGGAGAATGGCTATGAATAAAAACATCTTGGAAACCAACTGGCTCAATAAGAAAAGCCTCATAGGAGACAGGCAGTAAGTAGCTCATGCTCAGTCCTTTTTTCTCCCCCTCCACTGAATACTTTGCACACCCACTGCGTGGTCAGGAATGAAATGCCTTTGCTGTCAGGCAGCTTAAGAGCCTTGAAGTCTGGCATTCCCAGGTTAAGAAGGCTGCAAGAGACTTTCTGCTACTTGAGGCCATTTTTAGAACAGAGGCACTGCTCCCTGTCAGCATCACTGGAACATCTTTGGATCGTCAATAGGCAAGGAGATAAAATAGACTAACACTTTGCTGCCTTGACACACGTGATTTTCTGTGGTGTGCAGAAGTTCTTAATTTGAGGAATATTGAAAATGAATATGTCAATTCCTTTGTGCTGAATCCTCATCTGAAAGCAGACTTTACAAATAAATCAGCCAGACTGGGAACTCAGCCGTCATAATTTGCTGTTATGTAAAAAACATATGCACGCAGACACAACTTTGAGACTGTTATTCTCCTTTTTGCATTTTTTATATCCTCAGGTGAACAATAAAACCCATATAACAGGTGAATTTTTAGGGGGAGGGAAAAAAAAAAGAATAATAAGGAAAAAAAGGAAGCTGGCCTCATGTCTTACTGTATCTGGAACTTTTCAGAGGAGATGCTGTAAATTGCACATGTGACTGTGTAAGCATACTATCAGTGCCCATTGAAAACTGACTCCTAAAGAGAAAAATGTGTTTATTTCATGCTTTACTTTGCTGTGGATGCATTATATGCTATTTTTATATTTTATTTTATTTTTTCTACATTATTATCAAATCCACTAGGGTTAAATCCTTAGGCAGTAAGGTGAAAGCCAGAAATGAGAAAGGCAAAAGCCAGAAGAAAACCTAAAGGACCAAACTGTGTGGGTGTTAGCTGGACAATAACCCTGCCTGACAGCTCCTGAAAACATCCTACATCTTTGCAACTGTGGAAGTTTAGCATGAAGGGTCTTCTCACGTCTTAGAGGTCCTGGATTAATGAAGAAGCTAGGGAGTCTGACTCTCCTGTCAAGACTGGTGGCCAGAAAGGAGATTAAACAGATATAGAGTGGGGCAAGAAGGGGATATTAATCTCTCCTCAGGACTTTTCTGTGCAGAATTAAGCCAGCATTGAATAAATAATTCTCAAAAAGAGGTCTTCTGGGCACTCCAGTGCTCATTTCTCAGCAATCCTTCTAGGCAAAGATTTGGCAGATGCTTACCTTGGGGAATCTGTCATCTTAATGTGCACAGAGACATCCAGGGTACATCTGGGGCATCTATCACAGTTTTATTGCTATAGAACTACATGATTATGTGCAAATAGGTAAGTAGGTCAATCTATCTTCATTAAGCTGCTCAGGGCTATAACAAAATAATACTGTGTGATGCAGTCACCATAGTTATTTGTGATCATACTTGGCTGTTCTCACGCTTTATCCTAAAAATTAGAAGGTTTTCTGTACATATTCTTTGGACGCAGACAGTCTGACATGATTGTGTCTAAGGATCCACATGCTGGGAAAAACAAGAACTCTTTCAATAAGTTGTAACAGCCTCTAAACAGCCCAGTTATCAGACTGGATCAATATGAATTAAGGACTGCCCTCCCACTTCAGCAGATGCAGAGGCACACGCTAACCACGGTCCTTACAGGGTAGCTTTGGTACTATCTTGTTGCAACCTGTACCATCCTTAAAGCACTCTGCATCCTGAAGTTCCCCATCTCCAGCTCCTCTTTGAACTCACAAGTTGTAATTGAAACCAACAAAAAGCTCTATTAAACATTATCCTTACCTAATTGAATATATTAGTTGTATGTAGCAATTACATTCTCCTTTTTACAGTACAGTAAAGCACTTATGGTATAATAAAATCTACCACACAGTGCTCAACAGCCTAGTGTGTTGAGCAATTCAGTTTTTAGTGCCTTGTGTAGGTTAGGAATTGATTTTAATTGCTTACTGTAAATCACACAGTCCTACTGTAGAGACCCTTATATTTTGCAAACATGTATTCCCCATGTATTCACGAGGAATAAGAGGGAAGCAGAATGAAAAGAAAATCACCCTCTGAAAATTTACTTCTAAGGAAGAGAGATTTGTTCTGAATTTAATGAAAATCAACTAATGCTATGCACATTAGTCAGTAAAATTATCATAAATACAGTAGTAAATAATACTTTGTATATCACCACTAAACATCAGGCTGCAACTATTGAAGTAAGTAAACTTTGACAAATAATGTGAAACTTACAGCAAAGAGAATTTGCAGTTCAGACAGAAATTTCTTCTGCCCACACATCTGTCCTGCACTCTCTGCCTATCACAGCCAGAAATAATATATCCGTGTATTTTGCATGTATGTTTGGATTTACAAAGCATGCAAGAGGAAGCATTGTCTCATGAAGTTTGGCTCCCATTTGTAGATTTTCTGTGCCAACATAGTTTAGTAATTTGTCTTCGTAGTAACTTAAATGAAACAAAAACTAAACCTAAAATCAAACTAAAACATCCTGTGTTGCTTTTTTTTTTTTAAATGCAAAGTTGAAAAAGTATTTTGAGTTACTGCCTAAATTATTTACCTTTCTTTATTAGTTGCTGACCTTCAGAAACAAATCCAGCATTTTAAAGAGTGAAAATGAAGTGGGAATGGTCTGCCCATGATAGTGAGCCACCATCCAGCTAGCACATTGGTGGTGATACCAATTTTTGTCTATCCCACACAGTAGTTCCTGGGGAAATGTGAAGATCGCAGGAAAGAGATTTGCACCTCATGTGTTCAACCACCTAGATCCCAAATTCAGCTTCTCTCAGTATTGAGTTACCAAACATCAGCCCTGACACTTAGTGTCTGCGGAAGTAAACAAAGTCCCCTCAGCATTGCAGCATTTTGATGTATCAGTACTATTTGCTTAAGGAAGCAGAATATCACAGGAATTGGTTCAATGTAAGAATCAAAAGGAACATTTAAGGTAACATAAATAAGTATCCTACGTTTGATTTAGCTATCAGACTTTACTCAAAGGCTCAAAGTCTTTTATAATGTAAACAGAAGAAATATTAATTTAAAAACCTTAATAATAATAATAATAATAATAATAATAATAATAATAATAATAATAATAATAATGCAGAGGAAACTGGAAAACCATTTACATGTAATTTATCCCATAAACTTCCTACTTCTCAAAAGGTTTAATTATCGCTCTCAGCATCTTTTAAAACCTTCTGTTTTCATTATTGGCCTATTACCTGTACATTTATCAAGTCTGGACAGACTAGGTCATCATTTTTAAAACCACATTATACAAGGGAAAGTTAACCACCACATTCAAACTGGCTTTTAAAGTTCACGGCATTGTTACAAAGGTCATGGTGATACTTAGTAAAAATTGAATCATACAGAAGTCAATACAAAAAGACAGATTGTCTCCCTTCAATAAGGAGCTTTTAATGCTGTGCCAGTTTATTTACCATCAAACTCTGCAAAGTCAGCAAGCTAATAAAGAATTTAGGCTTTATAGGCCCTTTAATTCAGCACAGAAAAAAATAGTTAGAAAGTGACAGACTAATAGGCCAATTATCTGAGGAATATTTTGTTTATTTGGCAGAAATTACAAGGAGATGCATAATAAAAATACCTTCAGCAACCAATTTTTTCCTACATTAAAATAAACTCATTCACGACTACCATGCTACAGAAAGTGCCATTAAGATGTTCAAAGTTCTTCCCTGTTACAAAAAAAAATCCTTAACCAAGGCAATATACAATATTAATATTGTTTTATGGGCAATTTATGTCTAGACACAAGCAATAAGAAATGGAAGGATACTACAGAAACTACAGCTTCTATACAGGAAACAGGAACAAAGCCCCAAAGGATTGTATCTGCATTCCTCTTATTCCAGATTTAGAAATTATTATTTTTTTCCCTATTAGGTATGGGTCTAAAATATTAGCTGTTTTCTTTGCTTGAATGAACTCTAGAGAGGGAATAGTCTGACAGGTTTTTTATTAAAAATACTTGAATCAAATTTTGCCTTTTTTATTTAGCTAACATAACCTAATTGTTCTTCACTTCGTACTGGCTAACAAAAACACTTCATGAAACTGACCACAAGTGATCATAGATCCTGATTTAATAACACCAAGCAAAAGACCACAAACATAATATAATTTAGAAGTTTAAGTTTTGCTTAAAATTAAAAAAAATACTGGCACTAAGTCTTTAAAGCAGGCAAAAAAAAAGTGGTATCTCCATATTTTCTGATTCTACAGGCTTTAGAATGAGACATGAAAAAAAGTTTAAGCCCTGTTATTTTCATTTTGGGGATGTTTTTAGAGTATTTATATATTAATAATCATAGGAAGGCATTATAGTTCCAGTAGGAAATAAAATAATAAAATCCCATGTATTTCACATATAATTAATCCAATACATTTTCTCCTCTGGGCATTGACTTTACTAAAAATAATATAGATAAGGAGGTAGTAACTGCACAATCCCTTTAGTAGGTCATGGGAAAAATGTTATTAGAAAATAATACTTTACTTCATTCTCAGGATTTTCTGAAATGACTAGTGAGTCTGAAAGCCCTAATTTGGGTCATTTATCACTATTCAGGCATAAGTGTTTTTCAGTGTTGTAAAACATGCTATTCATTTTCTAAAACCAAGGTTCTTCAAAATAGAAGCTGGACATTAGGAAATTAAGACATATGCATCACTTACAGAGTTCTTGGCTGAAATTTTAATTTGAGATGGGAAAAGAAATTAAAATTCTAGTGGTCACTGTATAATCTTTGGACTGCCTTAGACTCAGCTTGCTCCCATGTACAAGCTCCCAGAAGACCATGATATTTTGTTCTTAGCAGATAACAGTGAATTACCTTTTTTCCTCTAAGAACTCAAATTTTCGGTCAGTTGCAAAGATGCAGTGGCCAGTGCTATCCTGTCCTATCCTACTTGTGTTCCTAGGACTGTTAGTCTCAAGAATAGTGTTTGCTTAAAGGAAATATGAATTGAAATAACATACAATCTTGCCACGCTTTGACTCAGGATCGGCAACTCAACCAGGGACAACAAAGCTCTTGATCGCCTCCCCCTCCCACCCAGGTAAGGAAAGGGGAGAGAGAATGAAGGAGAGAGACTTTCCGGATTGAAAACTAAACTGGACAACTTTACTTAAATATTAATGATAAAAGTGTGTTCAGGAACGTGCAAAACCCTATTGCTTCCTCCCACCCCCAGCAACTCCCAGGGCATCTCCTGAGCTGTGAGCAGTTCTGAAATGTCCCAGAGCTGCCAGAGAGAGAGGCAGATCAGACAGGAGCTGAGAGGAGAGTTATGAGGGTCAGGAATACACAAGCCTGGGGATCAACAGTGATGGACAGAGTCCTCCCTGGATGCCGGCCATGGACAGAAGAGAAGGAAAGAATAAGAAGAAAGGAGCTTGACTTCCGTGATCCCTGAATTTATACATGGGGTGGAATAATCTATTTATTTTGCTCATTTTGCCATCTGTCTAGTCTGCTTCTCTCTACAGGAGGGTTGTAGATAAGACTATTCTGCTCCTTTAGTGTCCAAAGCAGCAACTCCAAGGATCGGAGCAAAGTACTCTTTGTCTCTCAGCAGTAACTATAAACATTGAGGCCTTATCAGCCCACTGGCTGGAAAATTTGCTGCTAGTTTCAGCAAGTGTGCTGCTTAAAAGAGCTCACTGAAAAAAAAAAAATCAGTAAAAAGAAAATTGGCTTCATCCTGGCTCAAACCAAGACAAAGCTTGAAGTGAATATTAGTACTATATTTGCCTGATTTTTATGGTGGAACTTTCTACTTACCAAAGAAAATGCCAGCAGACAGTGAACTGCACAGTGTCACAGCTTTGTTTTTTCATTTGTGATTAATGGAGAAGGTTAAAATAATTATTATTGTTGTTTAAGCAAATGAATGAAACTATCCTTTTATTGAAATATAATTTTAGGTGTAATGTACAGGAAATCAGACTGCTAACGTGATCCCACACTAATACAATGGTTTGATAACTTTGCCTTCTGCTTTTATGTGTCTGTAATAAATTTTTAATTTTTTTTGGTGAGGCAACAGACACAATTTCACTAATCTAAAGGATGCGTCCTAGCTGGGACAATTGATTTCACACAGTGACAAATCTCTTACACTCCATGGATCACAGAGTCATGTAGGTCGGAAGGAGCTTGTTGAGATCATCTAGTCCAACCCTAGGACCAGGACCAAATCTCATACAGGTTTTCAGGTCAGATGTTAATATTAGAACCCTTATCCACTGCAAGAGGATAGAGATGATGGTAGAAGTTTTTGAAAAAATGTAAGGCAATGATTTTATGTTTTCAGACTGAACCTGATATACAATATTACACAATAATAGGTGTTATTTATTTGATTTTACATAGCATTTTAAAAGAAGATATTTTACTGTTATGACATGTAATATATCTATGCCAAATAAAAAAAAACAAGTTCTCTGTCTTTGACCTTTATCTCCTTTCTTGTATCTGCAGGTAGTTGTGCTGATTTTAAGCATGCTTCTGCTATCTGTGGCCTGGCTGATATACCCACTCTCCCTCATGCAGCAATGCCACTTATGTTGCATGGCTCACAGTAGTCCATTTCCACTTGCTGGGGTGGCAGAGAGAGGGTACAGCAAGGAAATATATCTGGGCCAGGATGTAGGCACAGAAAGCAATTTTCTAGAGAATCCATAGAAATGCAACAGAACAAGATGGAAAAAAATCCTCAGTTATATGAACAGTTGTCCATTGTGTCTTTCAGTACTGCCATTGTCTTCCTTTTCCCTTAGCAAAACCTTTGATCATGGGATTCCACAAACCACTGAAGTATGTGGTGATTCGCAAATGCAGGTGGAACCACCAAACTTTTTTAAAAAAAAATCTGCATAAGCTTCAATCTCTTACAGGGGTACTGAGTGATTTTCTAGGATATTTAGTCATCAGTGAGGGGGGATGGGAAACGGAGCTGACGTACTCGGTTTCAGTATGCCAAAACTCTCAATAAACACACTTTTTCAGTAAGCTCCAGTTCTGGAAAGGAACCTTTGTGTAGCAAAGAAGGAGTGTAGGTACTTTTACACCGAATGACTTAAAAATTTGATTTGTGAAGTCAAGGATCTAGAAGCAGGAAACAAGGAGATAAAGAGATGCTTCTCACCAATGCATTTTTATATGCAAAAATTTAAGAGCCCACAGGCAAGTGCCTCATGTAAGAAAGGAAGCAGAAAGAAACTCTTAGTTCAGAACCATTCACTGAAATTAGTAAGCTTGCAGCAACAGCAAGGTGACAGAATCAAGGACAGGGAA
>NW_009970725.1:14355674-14375812 GCF_000747805.2 Chaetura pelagica
GGAAAGAGAAAATGCCTTACACTGACAGCTTTAAATGATTCAGAGGTTTTCTCTCTTGGTCTCAGGCAGGCATTTCTGCTTTTGCCCAGAGATAGGTGAAAGCAGAGCTCAGTTCTGCAAATGCCTGCCCTGGATGAGGGAGCACAGTCCTGACTTCTTGTTACTCCTCTGCATGTTGGGCACAGGGGAACAGCAGGACCGCCCTGGAATGAGAGCCGTCCTTAGCAATGCGACTACTGTCACAGCTAGAAACCAGGCAGTGTCTTGGCAAGTTTCCCCACGCTACTCTGTCTTAAGTGCCTCATATGAAAGGGGTATTTTTTTACCAGGGAAAGACCACCTCTGTCCATGTGGCTAATGAACTCCCAATTCCTTCAAAGAGGCTGTTGACACAGCTGCCAATTAATGCCATTTGTGATGTACACAAATGACTACAAAGTCTTTACACGGGCCAAACAGCACATGGACTTTCACTCATTGCTGTCATAGGTTAAATTTAAACTGGTGACAGGGAACAGATGTGAAAGGTTCTTTAATCTTGAGCTTTTCCATCCAGAGAGTATTTCGAGGGATTTTTTTTTTGAGGGCTATGACCTAGTTTATACTGTTGAAAAAAGGATCAAGGTCACCAAAGGTCCGTGTTTTGGCAGTGTACAAGCAAAAACCACTCTTTTATAAGGACCATTGACATAACCTCTCTTCGAATTTTTCTGCCATACCAAAGCAAAGGAAGACTGCCAGTGTCTGCATGGATCAGCCCTTGGGATGAGAGGAGAATGCCAGAGACCTCAGGAGCCTTTGCCATTGTCATGTGAGTCATCAAGAGGAAAAGGAAAAGGAGATGGATCTTCCATCCCATTGAAATGCATGTGGAAGTGGCAGGCAGGTCTAGTTCCTTCCAGTGTTCCTGCCTCAGAAGACCCAGATTCCTCTAGGATGTTTCTGTTACCACCCCAGCTGATCCGAGAGCACAGAGCATTTAGGCTGCATTTCCACTGCTGTGACTATGCTTCAGCCCCAAATTACCTCCCTCTCTCATTCAGTGTTAACCTTAATATAAGAATTTCCTCTTCTGTCTTCCTTTAATTTGTGGATCCTCGTCTATCCATAAAGATAAATATAACATTCAGTGTATTTTACACTGAGAAAAACAATCCCATGCTGAATAATTGCCCAGTTCCTTAATGTGTGTTATTCAGTAATTGCACTCGGAGGCAGCGGATGGTCTGTTGTTTTTTAAAAAAGGGAGGAAGGATTAATGCATCCACCTCACCCCTATTCAAAGCACTTGGACATCCACGTAAAAGAGGAGAGACCTTGACCCACTGACTTCAGACAGAGCCAGGTGTCTACTGCTCCCTTCCAGAGCTGTTTGCACTTCTGAACTCTGCAGCTGTTCGCAACTCCCTGCAACCATCTCACCAAGCTGCTTCCATGCACATCTGTGTCTGACAGCCTTAATTCTCCAGAGTCCTTGAAAAAATATACAAAATGCAGAGACACCATTCATAGGTGTTCAGTTGGTGAGGCTGATGTTCTCTTTCTTGATCTACACCAAGTATTTTCCAGGGAAAATAACGATTTTATGCTGTTTTTCCTGATTCTGTGCAAAGAAGCAGAGAAGGAAATAGGTGAAAAGCAGTAAAAGCATAGAAGAAGGGAGACTGTGCTGTTCTGTGGGTCTCATTCCAAGTTCATCTGCTATACTGTATGTTCACAAGAAACCTTCTGGAATAAGACTATAAAAATATCATAGAAAAATCAGGACCAATAGAGAGAAACAGACTATAATTTATATCACTTTTGCTCTCATAAAACACATTAGGACTATTTCTGCTATTTTCTGGCTGTTTTGAAGATGAGGCTGCTCACATCAAGAAATCTTTCCCTGGTGCATTGATTTTGCTTTACTTTGTTTCTTTTACTGGCAACCAGGTTAAAACACATATTTACACATTAATTTCTAAGATCTTTGGCTCAGGCAAACTAACCTACGTCTATAGAAAAACAAACAGCCAACAAATGGATTATAGAGCAGTTGCCAAAAGTTCAGACTTGTTGCTGAATAATTTTTTCCTTTCAGTTTGGATACCAGCCCATGGTCCTGAAAATTTTCACATGTATAAACAATGACCTCTACTTTGCCTATTCTATTGTAAGCATGACAGTGAAAACAACAAAATAATTTTGCTAAAAAAACAGCTTTCTACTTTGCTTAAAATCCAAACACTGATTTTCATAGAATCACAGAATAATTTAAGTGGAGAGGGGCCTCAGGTCCAGTCCCCAGGCCAAAGCAAAGCCAGCATCAAAGTTAGACCAGGTTTTTCAGGGCTCTCTCCAGTCAAACTTTTACTGTCTCTAAGGATGGAAATTGAACAGTCTCTGTGCAACCTGCTCTAGTGCTTGATGACTCTCATGATGAAAAAAAAAAAATTCTAATATCCATTTGGAATTTCTGTTGTTGCAGCTTTTATCCATTGCCTCTTGTCCTTTCACTGCATGCCTCCTAAAAGAGTATGGCTTCATATTCCTTATAACCAGACATTAGGTAACTGAAAGCAGCAATAAGATCCTCCCTTGGCCTTCCCTTCCCCAGACTGGAAAAACAGGTCTCTCGGCAGCATTTCCTGCCTCAAGTGCTCCAACCCCCAGCCATCCTGATGGCCCTCTGCTGAACTCCTTCCAGGAAGTTAATGGCTTTTTGCTACCATCTATGCCTACTGTGTCTTGGTACATTTCATAAATACTTACTATAATATAAGATGATAAAAATGATTTCATGTTTAAATCTGCAGGTGAAGTGAGTACTTATAACAAATGAAGGAACACTGGTAGCAGTCAGATATTTTGCAAACAGAATATTAGTTGATTTCTTTCCTACATATGCCAGTACACCAAGCAAACATCCAGTCCAGGATACGTCTTGAGAAGTCTAGATACACATCGAGTTCTTTGGCAATTAGCTATGTAAAGTAAAGAAGTTTATAAAAGTCTACTCTGTGGTTAAGGAGTAGATGAAATTATCATCTTATTATTAAATTATGGATTTTAAGAAGCAGCTGGCTCTCATTACATCGTGTATCACAAAAAAATACAGTGTCCCAATAAGAAATAGAACAAAACAGAACTCCAGACCCCTAAGGAACAGCAAGAAGTTAAAGCTGGTGTTCAAGGGAGGAAAATAGACACATTTTGATCCTGCAAATGCCTGCCAATTCTTGCCAGGTATGACTATTCTGCAAAATTTGTCAACAAATTAAAGACTAAATTAAAAACTCATTTTAAATTGTATGTGAAACAGTTCTTCACTCATTGTGGAATGGCCTATTAATACACTCCATCTAAATCCTGTGATTCATATTTCCACAGATAACACAACATATGCAATTGTGCTAATAAAATATAGACATAATTTTCTGCCGTGGTCTGGCAATAAAAAAGCATTTGAGTTTGAACAATGGATCAGTGTTAAGGTGATTGAAACTCTCTGTTGCAGTTCTGTTCTCTTTTGCCAGCTATGGTATAGCAGTGACTAAACAGAAAGCAGTGCCTGTATATTAGGCACTTAGAGACCAGCTATTGGAGCCAAATTGTGCATTTAACCAAGGGACAGCGTGCAAAAACAAAGGTATTTTTCATAATCTCATTGCTATGAATCAAATTTTGCCCTGAGGACTACAGTAAATGTGTTCATTTGTTTTTCGGGTGTGTTTAGCAATACTTTATATTAGTGAGAAGCCATCTATGCTGGGCTCATTTCTGTTCAGGTAGGAAATGCATGCTGTCTGCATTAGAAATCCCAGACTCCTAAAAAAAAAGCTGTTTTCACCAAAATACAGAAAAATGCTGAAGGTCTGCTTTCTTCTCTCTTCTGCAAACAAATTTGTCTTAAATTTAGGCACTAAATTAAAATACTGCTGATGGTTAATATCATGTTTTTAAATCTTTTCAGATTGTTATTACCTGGTACAGTCCATACAGACTTTGTCTCTTTACTACTGCTTCTGTGTAAGCTGTGAGCTTGTGCTTAGAATGTCAGCCACCATTTCTATGCACTTATTTTTTTAATGGATGCAACAAACACAGATCTTTTGCTATATCTGACCTGACATTGTTTCATTACTTTTAAGATTTCATCAAGTAAAAAAGAGGAAAAAAACCACAAGCCAACTCCTTCAAGCTTTTTGTCAATGTCAGATGAAAATTACTTCTAGAGAATGTTGCATTTGCTTCATAAATTGTAAATATATTTCATTATAAATTGCAAAAATTAGAGTACCATTGAAATTACATTTTCAGCAGTACTCCTGAAGAAATAACCAGTGTTCATATATATGATCCTGCATAAAAAGAACTACCTGACATTTTTCTTCTCATTGATTTGTATTCCTTGGAAAAAGGACCAATATATTAAAATATGAGAAGGGTACCATATCATTCCAAAGAATAAGAAGAGATGGTATGACCATGAGTACACTTTTCAAATATCTACCTTCTGTTTGTGGTGAAACTCCTGAAGGAGGGAGTATAGTTTCCGCAAGAGTATTTTGTGACTGTTGCTCAAGACAACACTTCTAAAGGATTTGATTGAAGTTTCACAGGTCACTGACTTAAGAAGAAAATAAATTTAATGTCTTGATTGCATGTTGGCATCTGAAATAGAACAGCAAAGCAAAAGGGTAAGCTTCATTCATTTGAAACTGCCATTCATATCAGAAGAAATATATATAAAGTGAAAAAAAAATAGAGAAAAATTATTCAAAGGGTTTTCTTACTTTTTTGCAGATACTTCTTACATTTTTTTTCCATTTTTCATCAAAATAAAAAATATTTACACTTCTAGACTTTTGAGGCATAATTCTTCATATTATAGAAGAAGACAATTTTGGTTGCTGTTATAATCCAAGAAACAAAACAAATGCTGTGCTCATAAACAATTACATATATCTCACATTTCATGAGAATCCATGCCTATCCCTGCTTCAAATTTAAACCTTAAAAGAGATATCCAGCTTTAACTTCAGCTTCCTTAGCTGATTTGTAGTATAGCACCACTACACTAATTGCAGCCTATTTGCTCCATTTTACATTGAAAATTATTTTGGAAATATGATATTATGGCCAACCTAAAACCTTAAAAAAAAAAGAAAAAAAAGAAACAAACAAAAAAACCAGAATGTCAGAACTTCAAATAATAAAATTAGACAACTAAATAAGCTAAGAAAAGAGAGCTCTATGCTATGTATACAGTGCATAAAATTCCTACTAAAACTAGCAGAATTACTTGCAATGACATAGCAACTCCTCCATATAAGGTGAAAATATATACACTAAACAGCTAGTCCTATGCCAGGCAAATATTCATAAACCATGTGAAGTACTAGGAGCTTGACTAACTTCTTCTATGTGAGTAAGAATATAAATGGCACTGTAAAAATAACATCAACACAGAAAGAACTTGAAAGACCTCAATTTTCAAAATGGAAATTCAGTGCTGCTTTTGTTATACAGCTTTAACCACACATCACTATCAAAAACCTGTGATACTGTTAAATGTCCTTGCATGCTAAGATAATCAGTTTCAAATGGAAAATTGAAAATGTACCATACACTTTAGAGTGGCATTAACTGAAAAGTTAAAAGTAAAGAAAATTTTTTTAAAAAAAAAATATATATGTGGATGCATGTTGATATTAGATCACTATTAGAATTTAAGATACAAAATAGATACAGATTCCAATTCAATTAAATCACAAACATTTCTATCTTATCCATCAAAGCTCAGGGTTTCTTCACAGCTGCTTCATTTCAGTGTCTGAGTGAGAGAAGAGCCTGTTCCTAACTATGCAGGGATTCTCTATCCAAAATTTCCACATGTTTGGATCCTACATTCAGGTCCTGGCCCAATTCTGCAACACGTCGAAGCAAAGCCATGAGATACTGAGTAAAAGAAAAATAAAGCATTTTCAAATGTTAATGGAAATACCATTAATTATCTCCTCTGCATTGTACACATTATTTCAGTATGGGCCCCAGGCATGACCCACTACTTGAATATCTCCCAGACAGTCTCTGAAATGGTGAATACTCATTACTGTTTAACCAATGATTTGAATTTCCTAAATATGGCATATTTTACTGAAAATAAAAAGATATTAAGTGAAACTGCACTCTGGAGTATAGTTCTTTTTGTACTTTGTTGTCTACATCCGTAGAGGGGAGCTAATATAAAAATTGGAAATGTGACATAATGGAATTAAAGTGCAGTCAAGTTAGGTAATACTGGAAACGTTTCTGCGAAGTGAAAAACGAAATTGATTAAAATTAGCTCTTAACTGAGAAGTCCAAAGACTGATTAAAAATGAAATTGAATTATGGTACCTTAGTGACTACCAGCAAATGCACTGTGTGATAGTTAGAGTCAAAGATTTTAGGCTTGTCAAAGGAAACAAAAGCCCTGAGAGATCTTGAGTGGATCCCACAGGTACATGTTATATAGAATAAAGATTCATTCCATTGGGTACATGCAAGTGTTACAGATCAACTCAGGAAACACAGAGTATGTTAAACAACTATGATGACAATAGAAAACTTTAGTGTGACAGGTCTCTCTCTACTTTTTTGTCTCTGCAGGAATAAGAAAATAAAAGGAACCCTAGACATATTTTTATTACTAAGACTTCTTTTGAACTTTTTTTCTAAAGTCATAACAGAATTCTCTATAGTGAGTGAAGTGATGTAATCCTGATGTTTTCTGACTTTCTCAAATCACCCCAGAATGCTTTTTAAATTGTACTGCAAAGGCTTAGAATGTTTCACAGATGGAAGTGCCACTGCAGAATTCACACGGAAAGCAACCTCTACTTAACTTCAGCATTTTCTGCATGACCATCTTTAGCTGAGAATAAACAAAAAATAACTCTATTTGTCTTAAGGAGAGTGATGAGGTTTTAAGAGTCTTGTTAATTTCTTTAAACATAGCCCTAGGCTATCACTAATTAAAATTTTATTTTTCTTTTTTTTTCCCAGAAAGCTTATTCTTTGTTCAAAAGCTATTCTTTATCAGGAAAACTTCCAAGTATCAATAAGAAAATATGCCTTTATTTACAGTTATCCAACTCTAGCACGATTTACCTTGAAGCAATTTTAGCCAAAACTACAAAAAACGTTTTCTAGGTTTTTTTCCATTAAGAGCAAACTATTCTCTGGTTCATTTTACCATCTTAAAGGCCATGTCAATGTAAATGCACAGCCCAGAGTGAAAATGATGGAAGGTAAAATCAAGTCATTCTCTCTATGAGTAACTAATATAAATCATGTAAAAGAGTGTTAGTTCTCTCTAACAGCTGAGAAATGAAGCTCATGTTGTGACAGCCAATATGCCAAATCAGCTCGGCATTTTTAAAGTATGCCATTCTGGTTTAACTAGATGAAGGTTTTTGCAGACAATGTTTGCATCTTTCTTGCAGCTGAAGATGTCATGTCTCATAATCTCACACAATTACACTTAGGTGATCTGTTCAAGATGACAAGTTTTAATCACTTAAGTATATAAGCACAGATGCACAAAACTCTAGGTACTTAATTCACTTACTTCACTGTAAATGCTGTATTTTATTAACATCAACCCATCTTAGCAAAAAGACTCATCAATTGCCAATTGAAAGAATGAACACATTACTCATAATTATAGAACACTGAATATGTTCTAATGAAGATACTATAGTTCTTTGCATAAAACAATGACACACCAAAAAAATGACCAGCACTCCAAAACGAGTAGATTTGTGGTAGCTTTATTTTATTTTCAAATTGTGTGGTTTATTTATTTACATTTTTTATCATTTTCATATACATGGATTAAAATCTGGAATATTCTGTTCAAGGGTATTTTCTAGTAGACCCAATGGACCTATTCTATAAGAGAAAGATGATTTCATGCCACTTTCTGTCAGTACAATATCATTCTTTGGGAATGGGATTTTCAGCATGAAATGTTTAACAATTTCTAATTTGACTGGAAAACTCTGCTAGTGGACCGACCATACATCTGCTGCTCTCAGAACAATCATGCTAAATTCAAACACTCCTTAACAGTACTGTTAATAGCACATTACACTGATGTTTGGCATAGGTAAGGGTATAAAATACTGTTAAGATCAGAGGACGTTAATAGCATTAGGCTATTGTGATTTTTGTTATTTTTCTAAGTTAGAAACTGTGACCTTCAGAAATGAAGCTGAAATTTAAAATTTCCTTGAGCAAAAACCATGTAAAATCTCCATTTCCTGGCTTTCCCACTACATGATTAGACCTTTCTTCAGGTAGAGCAGCCTAGATACCATGACACAGAGATGGACACATCCAGGCAGGCATTTAAATTTGAAGGCCTTAATCCCAGACTGAATCTTACCCAGCACAGTTTATTGTGGCCCCTGATGAAGATACAATTGCGGATACCAGCTAGACTTACTGAAGTCAAGAGATAAATAAAAAAACCACTGTTGACTTCATAGCAGCGGTGGTAGATTTATCTCAGGATTTTAATCAGACCTCAGGAAGACAATTTTTAGCTGTGGCTTTGAATATCATCTGTCTGAAGAGAGCAGCTGAATTCCTCAGTCAAGAGGCCTCTTTGCAAGGACTTGACACAGCTCTTCAGGGTTTGGCATCCCAAGGAAGTGGCAGTGGCTAATGAGCAGCCCGGAATCTGGTGTTTGACCTCCAGAGACACACTCAAGTGACTAGCATCCCTTATGTTCAGCACAAGGCTGCTCTGTATCATCTTTAAGAGACACATAGAACTGCCTTTTCACTTCTTATGACAGAAGGTCAGAGGAGTAATTCTCCCCCACTACTCTGCTCTCATGAGACCCACTTGGAGTCCTGTGTTCAGATCTAGGGCTGCCAGCACAAGATAGACATGGACCTGATGGAGTGGATCCAGAGGAGTTCCTCAAAGATCATCAGAGGGATGGAACATCTCACCTATGAAGATAGTCTGAAAGAGTTGGAGTTGCTCAGCCTGGAGAAGGCTCCAGGAAGACCTTCTTCTGGCCTTTCAAACTTAAAGGGAGCCTATAAGAAAGCTGAGGACAGACTTTTTAGCAGGGCCTGTAACAATAGGGCAAGGGGTAATGGTTCTAAACTAAAAGAGGGTAGATTAGAGTAGGTATAAGGAAGACTTTTTATTATGTGAGCGGCTGAACACTGGGACAGGTTGCCCAGAGAGTTGGTAGATGCCCCATCCCTGAAAACATTCAAAGACACAATGGAAAGAGCTGTGAGCAACCTGATCAAGTTGGAGATGTCCCTGCCTGTGGCAGGCAGGTTTGACCTGATGACCTTTAAAGGTTCCTTCCAACCCAAACCATTCTATGACTCCGTGATTTCCTGCTTACCTTGGATAGCCTGAATTACCTTGTGTGAGCTAGATACTCACCCATAGCTAGTCTGAATCCTACTGAGCAAGGCTCACATTTGCTTCACATTGTCTATCTTCCCTCTCAAAGAAACTGTGTAGGTAAGTGACATTTTCTTATTGTGTTACACATTAATTTCTATTATTTTGTCACAGGGAAAATGTGACTGCAGAAACTTGCCTGGAATTCAGTCTGGAAGATGATGAAAGAAAGGGAAAATCCCCTCAGCTTCAGTGCTAAATTTCCAGGCAATTTTTCCAGCAAAAAGTGTTTGGTTTTTTTTCCCCCCCTCTGGATAAATGATGTTGAAATAATTCAAAATAGAAAACATTAAGTCATATCATGAAACTTGGGAAATTCCATTTGAAATTACACTGAAGAGAGAAAATATAAAACATTTCATAAGAAACAAGTATACCTTGTGAAAACTGCATTTTTCAACTAAATGTTTGCTGGTTGTGTTTTTAATCTGAACATTTCCAGCAGGCCCTATTGCAAATGTGTAGCATTTTAGGAAAGTGGTTTTAGAAAAAAAATTCTCAAGAAATCATCTTGTCTACTTCTATGGAGTAGTAAAGAATCCAGTATGGAAATGACCAGAATAAAAAATTTTTGCAATACTAATGAAATAGTATTTCCATCAACTCGTTCGCATAATTTTTCACATCATCTACCATGAAGAGAAGGCACAGCTTATGGAAGGTGTATTATACAATATTTACCTGCTATGACTGGGTTCCCTACAAACTTGCTTTCTTTTTTTCTAAAGGTGGGAAAGGCAATAAGGAGGAAAGAAGGAGGGGAGAGAGTTATGAGTTCAAGTGCACTGTTGGTTTTATCCATTTGGAAAGCACAGGTTTTCCTCTGTGGCATCCCAATGACCACAAGAATGAGAAAGTTAGGTAGTTTACTAAGATCCTAAACCCATTTAGTGAAGGAAAGCCTACTGAGCTCAGCTTTCAAACATTTGTTAGGATATGAGAACGTACAAAGAAAGATTACTGTGCTTGCATCCCAATTCAAGACCTTGAGAACCTGGCACTATGTTCAGTGTACGCAGGCTCCAGTGACCAGAGGGCAAGCATTCCCTGTGCCTTGTGATATAAGAGACAAGCTAATATAATTTAAAACACTTCTGAATAAGTGAGACAGCTAAAAGCACTAAGTGCTTTTAGAATTTGACTATAAAGGAAGTAAAAATCCGTATCATGATAGGTAAACATGAATAATCTAAACCATTTGAAAATTTGTTTACAAACAAAAGATTTCAAAATAGTGAAGCACAAAGACTTCATAAAGGGCTGAAGAAATTGTTCAAAGTAATTGAAAAACAACTAAGGAAAATGGCCCTGATAAATAAGAACAGAAAATGTAGAGCTGTCCAGGATTCCATAGCCATTCATTTATATCAGTTATTGGGCAGGTGATGCAGATTTCTTGGAATAACCATCAATGGATACTGCAAACCTAGACCAGCTGCATATTCAACCTTCAAAATCAATCTGTGTGCACTATTAAGATATCAGTGTTGCTCATCTGAAGGGCAAATCTAGCACTAAGTGTACAGTATTTCGATGCTCCATAAACTCTGAGGATACATTATGTTTTTATAAAATTACTATCTGCTACTCCGTAATCAATGAAGAGTGTGCAATATATTTCTAAGAATCGCCATCTTAGAATAACAGAGATAATGTTGGCTCAAAACTGAAGAAAATGTATCTACAGAGGAAACAGGAGGAAAGGATTCTGTTGCAAGACAGGAGAAGTTGGACTTATATTCATCACAGGTAGGGAAGCTAATTAAAAAAATATTCCACCAGTAGCTGTTAGATTAATTGGACACCTGCCTGCTGGAGCCAAGGCTGAGAATAATGCTCAAGGGATGCAACATTGTGAATTACAGCATTCAACAGCAAATACATGTGGAGCAGAGCAACAAAGACTGACAATGCCTGCACGGAATATGGCAGGATAAATGCAGCTGTTGCACTGACATCCAGAAAGCACTTGGTGTACATCACTGTGGATGATAGGACAAGAGCAAACAGTTTCAAGTTGTACCAGGGAGGTTTAGGCTGGATATTAAGAAAAATGTCTTCACAGAAAGGGTTTTCAAGCACTGGAACAGGCTTCCCAGGGAAGCTGCGGGGTCACCACCCCTAGATGTGTTTAAAAGGGGTGTAGATATGATCCTTAGGGACATGGTTTAGCAGTGGACTTGGAAGAGTTAGGCTAATGGTTGAACTCAATGATCTCAATGGTCTTTTCCAATCTAAACAAGTCTATGACTCTACAAGAAAAATTTACATCATTGTCAGTACTTCTAAAAAAACACTGTCAAAGAGGCAAAATCTTCAGCACTGGTCACAGGCAGCCTGTGCTACCCAGTTTCAACAATCCAAATGGCAATCATCCACCTCCCAGCATTTTTCTGTTTTAATGGAACATATCTGAGTGCCAAAACAGATGAAGACACATCCACCAGCAGCTTCATCTTTGATCTCTGGACACAGAGGTTCTGCTCAAATGGTGTGTACTCACAGTCCTGCTTTTAAACCTTGATGACAGAAACTTGGAAAAGGCTGACATGTGAAGACCTGGGTAGGGAGATATTATGAAGAGCTGCCTGTGCTCAGCTGACCATGTCAGACCAGAAAAACAGAACAAAAATTCTGGTACAAAACCAAGTTTTTGACACAGCCAAGAAGAGAAAGCACAATTTTGATACTTTTTCCTGCACAAAGCTTCATCCAGAAGCCAGGCAAGCAGCCTGGCAGCAGGCTAAATTGAAGACTGAGCAGGAAGAGACTGGTTAGCACAATAAAATGGCACAGGAGGAGGACAAAAAAGCTGCACACCAGTGTGCAAGGCAGTGCCAGAAGGACAGTGTGAGATTCCGTGGTCTTCAGACAAAGTGATGGAGGTACAGTTTGATGGAAAGGCCTTTTTTACACCATGTATGAAAAATAGACTCACTCAGCAGAGGACTTCCAAACTCCTTCCTGAATCTGCAGAAAGACAGCCATGCAACTGACATCACATGGACCCCATCCCTTAGTCCTGAAATAACTGCTGTAGCCAACTGCTGTAGTCAATAGTGGTCTTACCAAAAGATCACTGAAACCTGTCTCCCCAGGGGTCTTGGATCAGGCCCAGCAAGTGCAGTTTATCATATGGATGTACTTACTTATGGACTGATTATGTCATGCTCATTGGGAGCATTCACACAATTATTAAAAAAGAGGCTGAAAACAACCCCACCGAGTTCACATTTTCCTTGGAGCTCACTATTCTATATAACAGTTCAATATGTATATTTGTATCAGGACCTTGCATGCACTAATGGGCCTTAATAGTATAGACCAGAATAACTCGGGACTCCGACCCACATTCCTAAAAAAAACTGCTGTCTCTTGGTCAATTTCAGCTCAGCCCTGGGCAGCTGGTCCCTGCCTGAGGTACACCACAGAAGTGCCAGTCCCAAACCTTTTCTCTAGCTCTGTCTCCTGCTGTTATTTACTGCACTCCCTGGATGAACCCCAACCCAGGTTCATCACCTCAACTTGTCTGATGATTGCTGAGTGTTCACAGGGCCTGTCACCATCACCAACATGGCCTTGCTACGATCCTCTGGGATTGTGGCTTTTCAGTGAGATCTCCTGCATCTGGGTTGCCCTTTGCTCCCGGCTCATCCTCTTTTGTGGAACAGCCTGTCTGTAGCACTCCCTGGCAATTGCAATTATGCCAAAAGTACTCTTAAATGAAATCTCTCTCTGAAGGGTCAAACCCTAGAGAAGGAAAAAAAAACAACCAAAAAGCTTGTATTGCCAATTCAAGAGGAAATGAAGTTGCACATTTAAAATGCAGGCAAGAGAGCTGCTGTGGCACCTCCAGATACTCCATACTGTGTAAAAAAATCAATTCAGACTGAAAGTGGGCAAATTAATATGGTGGAATACAGTGGCTATACTGTATAATCTGTATAAACACTGAATGTCTTTCCCCACCCTTCAGCAAAGATTTAATACAGGAGTCTGTGGTGAGCTGACATAATACTTAGATTTCATTTTATTTATAAAATACACCACAGGTATTTTATTAATATATGAAGGATCATAAATAATTAAAACAAGTCTGTAATTGTCAAAATCAATGCACAAAATATATTAGCTGATGTTTGCACTTATACTGTGTCGATTTGCTTACTCAGTAATTTGGAAAAGTCTAATTCACAATGGATTGCATCAATAATGATATTCTTCCACAAACATATTTTATAAATTATCTGTTAGTAACATAAATCTAGAGAGCTTGTCACTCCCAGAAAAAATTCCCCTTCAAAAACAAAGTAACAAAAAATATCTCTAGTGTCTAAACCTAGAAGTTCTTGGCTCATGGACATATTCTCACAAAAGTCAATGGCAACAGCAGATTAAATCCAACAGAAATTTTACATGAATGATGACTTTGTGAAACATATAGATGAAATTTTTCTTGTCATCACACAGAGGAAAGGATAAGAAATTTTCTTTCCTCCTTCTTCGTTACTCCCTTTTGCAAAGCTGATGCCAGACCAAGCTATGAACAATAATCCATGCACTTTGGAAAAAGCTGCACACTGAAAGATTTTTTTTTTTTCACATAGCATGATTTTTTTTACAAAACTTAGGAATTGTGCTAAGTTTCCTAGTGTGTTACTTACCAGAACATTACTTATTAACAGTGGTCAGAGGTATGTGCATGTCTTTTTTATAGATCATTCTTCTGATGCCCATTAACTATGGTCTTAGTGGGATGTACACCCAAGAGATGGTGTGAGGGGGAAGAGGAGGAAGAAGAAGGAAACGTGTCCAAGTCTTTCTGAGCAGCAACCATCCAATTAATAAACTGCAACCTGTGAAAACCTTTGTATATCCATTAACTCCCAAGACATGTTCTCTCAGGACTCTGGCCTAACTTGGCATGGCTGGACAGCCACCAACACAGGAGAATGGATGTCTGTAAGCCCCACTGAGCCTAGAAGATTATTTTGGCCCTACATTAAATTTTAGCAACTCAAACACAGGATAAATCCTCTACAAGAATAAATCTATGTAAATACACTGACTGCCACGGAATGGCAATGATTTGGAGTAGTTAAGATCTGAGCTATTCATTTAACAGTGTATTTTTATTTCAAAATCCATTTCACTTGTGCACCTCTGGTTGAACTATGTTATGGCTTAGTCATTCTTTGGAAGTAGCAACCACAGCCATGTCATTTCATGTAAGTTATGACCCAATATAGTTGACTTCAGAAACTTCAGTGTAAAATATCACCATGAGAACTTGGAAGTAACAAAAAGACCCAAAACCCTTGGTTAAGAGCCTTCTCTTCACTATTGATGTTAAGGTTATGAGGCCATTTCCAAGCAAAATCTTAAAAAGTACTTTTCTCACAGTATTAATGCAAAACTTTTGCTGATAGAGTGCAGGCAACAAAATCAGAAAACACCTGGTTTTTCTCCTAGAGGTTTTTGGACTTCACTTTCTCAAACGTCTCTCACATCTGGGCTGTTTTCAAGTCTTGCTAGTTTCCCTTTGAAATATCTCCAAACATAGTCTGTTTTCCCCATTGAGATTTACCTAGTCTCTGTTCATCTCACATCTCAACTGTTCTGTCTTCCAGGTGTTAGCCTTCTTTCCCAATATTAAGCTGGCTTCCCCAGATCCATTCAAAATGCTGCAGTCGAAATTACCTTTCTGTTTTATGACTTTTATCATGATGACTTCTTTACTTCCCCATTTACCTCTCCAGCTAGTGCAAGTTTTCTCTCTACCTATTTAGGGCTCTGGGTGTTTGCGTAAATTGAGATACTCTGTGCTGGAAATATGAGTAAACCTCAAGACCTTTCTGGCAAATCTAATACAATTTAAAACATTTCTTGAAAAAAATAATAATTCTGATCTAGGCTAAAACATTTCAGTTTAAAGAGCCTTCAATAATTTAATTTTTATTTGTTTTCCTGTTACCATTCTTTAAAATTAAAATTAACAACATTTCCTTGCACCTTCAAACACAGAAAAAACATCATTCCAATAAGAAAAACAATGGCACCCTTCATAGTACTCAAGCACTTCCTTGCAGGCACTGCAGGACTTCTTAGAACCTCACCCCCACCCAGGAAAAGCCTCACAGCCTCTCCAGCTGGAGCTCTTTGCAGAACAAAGCCTGGCTGCCTGCTCCTGGGGAAGAGGGTTTGTGGCACAACAGACAGAAGCTGGGAGGAAGCTAATGCATTAGAGTTGAGCTGCTACTGAGAAGGACCTCAGCAGTGACTCAAAGATTTTTGAGTTATTTCTGAAGATAATTTAGAAATAGGCAGAATATGTCCTTATAGACCAAAAGAAATAAGTACTTCTCTTATTCGTGTATACATAGCTGAATATTGTTGTGAGTTTTCAAGTGTATAGCATGAACAACATGAAAGACAGCCAGATGTGCACCAGCCTTTTTATATCTCTACCAAAGCTTATTAGCCAAAGCTTCTCCAAACGAGTTAGTGCACAAGAAGTCAAGCACAACTGATAGAAGCTGAAAGGAGGAGCTAAAATCATTGCATTGCCTCATCTGTCACTGCACGTGGAAAAGCTCTGCACAGTTCCCAAGTCATAACTTTGAAGAGACACTGACACATTTTTGCTGGAGAGGTGTAGTACAGCACCACACTCTTAGTGTTGGCTTTATTACAGGACTTTTCTCAGAGAAGGCTTCCAGCAGAAATGCTAGAATGGGGAGGCTGAGCTGCTGCAGCAAACCAGACACACAACAGCAAGCAAGCTTAGCACTAACTACTGCTTTTTTCTTGTTCATGTCTGTATATACCTAGCACTCCATGGTTTTCCCCTTTTATCCTTTTGCTTATAGATATTGCAAAGAGTTCTTTTGTTTGTTCATTTGTTTTTTAACAGAGTAGAATTTTTTAAAGTTGGACGTAGCAGAGATGGCTGTCTACACATGAGACGAAAAAAAGGCAGCTTTCCAGGTGAGCTGCTTTCTTGCTATGCAGGGCATTGGGGCAATTCTGATCTGAGTTATGTCTAGTCTGGAAGGATGCACACCCTGGCTGAATGTTGCCTAGGGAGGCATGAGATGTTTTGACAGTTTTCGTTTTAGTGAAATTTCACATGTAAACCTGATTGTTCAAACTCATGCTCTGTCTGTATCACCTCTCTTTTTCCTGAAATATATTGGAGGTGAGCACAAATGTTATACATAAAAAATATGACAATCATTTCAAATAAATTCTAAATACATCTGCTGAAACAACTTCATGAAGTGTTAGAGGACAAATTGCTAGAAAAGACATTGGCAACTAGAACAATAATCAGAAGATCCATTTTCCTTGTTAAGGTGAATTATCATGATGCGTCTATTTCAGGGTGCTCCAGCTCTTGTCAGAATTTCAGATTAAAAAGTGAAATAAAAAACAAAGCATATCTAGAATCTTAAGAAGAAATCAAGTAAGGACTGTAGTTTCAATGCATACAATTAAAGTTCTTTTCTGGGAGAGAAACCAAACTTTAGAGTTTTTATTCTATTTCATACATACTTATGATAGAATCATAAAATGCCAGTTTGGAAGGGACCTCAAGGATCATCCGGTCCAACATTTCCAAATAGTAGTATAGTTTATAAGAGATAGCTCAGCACCCTGTCAAGCTGAAACTTAAAATTATTAAAAAACAGCACTCACTTGGAGAGGAATAAGTAATCATATGCCAGTTTCCAAACTCATTTCTGCAATTAGTAATTCTGAATTAATTTTATTTTAGTAGGCATTAGGAGCAGTCTGAGCTCATCTAGAGACAAAGAAGGGTTTGTGCTGCTGTAAGAAGAGCACATCAAACATGGGAAATGGCAGCACAGCTACAGGAGCACTGCACTGTCCTCACCCTTTTTCACTACTCCCATTCAGCTCCACCCTGCATGCCCCAAAATCTAGGCAGTAACAGCTCCAGAAGTCACTGCAGTGCTGAGCTCGTGTGAGTTCATGCTTTCATTTTCTGTGTAATGCAGAATGATTTTCTTGCCCTGACAGCTTCTCAGATCTCTTATTTTCTATGTGTGGAAAGCAAAACTGCAAGATCCAAAGGACAAAAATTTCAGGTGCTCTTTCCTGAGTATGATGCTCCTACAGACATTTCATGTCCTCTCCATGTAATGTCAACAGGACCGGCTGCCCAGCTGTGTTGCAGAAGTTCCAATATTTAATAATAGTCAGCTAATAATTTATAAAGGGTACCTAGTAGCATACATAACCAGCAATCCACAAGCACAGGTCATTAAGGTCAGCACAGACCTCTTACAAAAACAACTACATGACAAAATGAATGTGGCCATATCTACATGTGGTTAGTTACTATATGGCGTTACTTTGCTTTCACCCTATAAATCAATGCACTACATTCATAAAGTGAAGCTTTTTCTCCACCATCTCATCAGGTAGGACTACTCCATTAGCCCCATCCTGAACTTCAGATGCAGACCTCATATATGCGATAATGGTCAGCGTGACTTTCACCAAGAGGCAGTGAATTTCAGGGAATAGATTGCCCTGATTTGCTTTCGGCATGTATGAGCCCTGCAGTACTCGAGCTTGTGAAACAACTTAAAAAGCACAGCAACAACAGGTGAGGTACAGTTTAATGGCAGGAAAGTGTCCTTAATGAATTTAAAACATATTAATTCAATCTCGTATTATCCTGCCATGCATGTCTACAGGAGTAGTATCTCTTTCTTTTGGAAATGCTGACTCATCATGTTCTTGATTTTGATCTACATTAGTCTGTTCTATACACTAAATAAATAGCAAACAGCAATTGTAATAAAGACATTTTAATAGGTAAAGTAAAATATACATATGCAAGCAAAGTAAAACAAGGAATGCATTCACTACTTCCCATCAGCAGGCAGGTGTTCAGCCACTCTGAGGAAAGCAGGACTCTGTCACATGTATAACTTGGGAAGACAACTGTCACTACACCAAACATCCCCCTCCCACACTTCCTTCTTCTCTCAGCTTTATATACTGAGCATGATGTCATATGGTGTGGAATATCCCTTTGGTCAGTTTGGGTCAGCTGTCCTGGCTATGGTCCCTCCCAGCTTCTTGTGTACCCTCACACTAGCAAAACATGGGATCCTTGATTTCTTAGCAACAGCTAAAAACATCAGTGTATTTTCTACATTCTTCTCATACCAAGCCTCATACTAAAGCCAAAACATAGCAGTATTCTTGCTACTAAGAAAAAAAGTAGCTCTACCCCAGCCAAAACCATCCCAGATGAAACCAAGACAGACACACATCCTAGGGGCCTGAGGGCACCCCATGGTCCCCCCTGGGGTGACAGGGCAGGTCTGACAGCCTGGGCCCATCCCACCACCTCAGCCAGGAGCAGGGCCACCAGGGCACCAGGACAACTCTAGTCCTGGGCATTGGGCACCTCCCTGGGGACAAACATGGTCCAAGGCTGGGCCAGGCTACGGGTCTGAAGGTAGATCCAGATCTGCTGGGCCCGTGGCCAGGCAGGGCAGGGTTGTGGGGAGCTGGAGATCAACTCTGTTGTGGCGTTGCTGTGGCAGAGGCTGCTGTCTCTGGGGAGCTGAAACGGGGTCTTGCACCATGTACCAGGTGGGGAAGTCCCAGAAGACAATTGCTGAGGCCCAATGGAGTCAAACAGCTGGTGCTGAAGACATTATTTTCATTCTCCACTCACTTTGGAAGTTTTACTGCTGACTGGGTCAATTCCAGTCCCGTGGGCTGAACCCGTCTGAACAGGTGGAGAACACGATTTATGCTCCCTGAGAACATTTGCTGATTTGCTTTCATCTAAACAGAATCTGGCCCAAGCACTCCAGAACTGTTTTGCCACCTAAGCAGGGAAAATCAGGAATATATACTTCAGAAGCACACCCCTGATGCAGACTGAAATGCTAATGAGGAGGCACCCAGTACTCTGCCCTACTTATCTTTGGGTCCAACTTGTTTTGATTATTTCTAATTTTGTGCACAGGATGCAGATGAAAAACCTCAGATTTTCCTGTTGCCAGCAGAGATGGCAGTTTGTGATCTAGTATTTTTTAAAATGAACATATTTCCCCCGTCCCTACATGCAAAATGGAAATTAAAAAGGTCTGCATAAAAATATGGAAAGAGCTACTTGTAAGAAAGTTTTGAAAGGTACTGAAACCAAGGGACTTTAAAAGGTAGTCTCTGTGCAAGTCATACTGAAAGCTAAAACCTGGGACTGGTTAAATCTCCTTAGAATTGAGGCATGAAATGTGTAGTATTACAGTGCTTGCTTCGTACAAGTAATGACTACTTGGAGAGACATTACAATAATTTTGTTTCCTGAAATTTTCCCCAGTCCATTTTTTAAACTATACTTTAAATAAGCAACACATTGTTTGTAGAAGTCTACCTTTGAAATTTAGAAAGTGAGGCAAATAAAAGTTAAATAAATTGTTCAAAGTCCCACGGAAACGCGTGGCAGGATTTCATTTTCAGTGGTTAATTATGCTGTATTCAATAATAACATAAATTGTAGTGGTCCAAGTTGCCATTTAGTTTTCCCCCTTTATAAAAGCAGGAACTTTTCCTATGTGAGTAGGGGGAACAGTACAAAAAAATAACTATATTCTGGAGAAATACTCAAATCATATTCCTG
>NW_009970725.1:14376123-14441684 GCF_000747805.2 Chaetura pelagica
TGCTGAGTCTATGGTGGTTCTATTAAGCTAAAGCATTGGGATGCCACTGACAGCATTTCTAATAGTATAAACATCTCGATATTAAATCCTCATAAAGGACAGAATTCCTTATTATTAGCATCCTGGAAGAAAAACGTATCTAAGAGAACCTTAGGAGTAAGAAAACAAACAGCCTTACAATGAGCTCATGTAGATTTTAAAATGTAGGGTTGCTATTATTCAAGCATGGATAAAAGTAGTGCATATCTAACAAGTAGCTGACCCAAACCAGGTGGATGAAAAAGTTAAGAATCAGTTTTGTTAGTATCTGTGTGGAAATTCATAGACTTTTCCAATGCAATACCTAAAGAATTAATTGGTTCTCCCAAGTTCTAGGCCTATATCTTACCTTTCTCTCACCAGTGTTTATCACAATGGAAGTGATAATGCATAGCCCTCATTTTTTCTAAAAATATATAGGCTGATACATATTCCTTAGACACAGCTCCTATTTTGAATAAATACATTCTTTATTTGTTAGAGATATGGATGCGTCCTTTATTCATGTTCAGCTCTGAATAAATTCCCACCTATTCATTACCAAAGCCAGTGCTGCTTCTGATTTCACCCAGCTGTGAGGCAGAACACTGAGCAGACAAAGTGCTCGGGGTGCCCTGAGCAAAGCACACAAAGCACAGAGTACAAGCACAATAAGAGCTCTGCAGAGAGAGCTCTAACTACAATACAGGCCCTTTTAAAATAAAGAAATAAGTTTATCAGGAAAAAATGCAAGCTGCTGAGGACTGCATAAACATTATTTTGAACTTTTTATTTTACAAGATCGGAGAAGTGGGAGCAAATGTTGAAGATTTTCAGTGGTGAGGTGGGGATTTTTTTGCAATTTCTACGTGGCTTTGCTCAGTGCAGAGCTACATTGCTCTTAGTTTGGACTGATGAGGAAACCACATTGAGAGACAGCAGCAGGGAATAAAATGTCTCCAGCTTCTGTGGCAGGACATGTCTCTGTGTACTGTACTTCACATAATCGTAAAGAACGTAACTCAACTGGCTCAAGAAGAAAAAAGGGGAATATATGTCCATGGTATATATTTAAAATAAACAAAATCAAAACTAAAAGCTACTAGGCCACTGTCCTTAAATCAAACCAGAAAATGAGAACAGAGCCTGCCAGCAGGGAGGCATGCAGTTACAAGTAGCTGAGCCATGAAAGACACAGTCCCAAGTTCTTTACTGCTTAAAATGAATTTGAAAAGCTCATACTATTGCCATTGCCTGTGCATCTAAAGATTATACCAGTGTGGTAAGTGTCAAGCACCATGCAAAATCTTTTTGTCTAACCAAATATTTAATGTTGACCTCAATTAATCCAAAGCGAATTAGAGATTAACGCCACAGGGCTGATACATCTTTAAAACAGCCACAAAACCACCATAGTTAGAAGAAATAGAAAAATCAATTAGTGATACAAACCCTCAAGGCTCCAGTGCATCTTCAACTATTAGCTGATGAGCTTAGGAAAATAATTTCCATACAAACAAGTACTGCAGATATCTGCAGCACTCCAGCTACTGGCAGCAAAAGCAAACTAGACAAAATGGGCTGCTATTCTGATCCAAGGGGGCAATGCCCCTATTGCACCACTACATTGAATTCAAAGGAACTGGTGAGGGTGAGATAGCTTTTGAATTTGGGCATTTCACCCAGCAATCAGGCAGAGTTCATATCTCAGTACTGATGGTGCTAGTGTCATGGCTAGGACTTTAAAGCAGGAATGATGGAATTTTCTCCATTGAGGGAAGCCCAGAAGCCTGCAATACACATTTTACCTGCTCAAATGTTTTTATCAAAAGAACAGTGTGATCTAACAACAAATGTTGCCACTTTTAGAGTAGAACTCAGCTAGTCTAAATTAGTGCATGCTTTCATGCAGGAAGTAAAAATCAAACATCCTGTTAGAACTAGAGAGGGAATTTCAGGTAGGCAAAATCTAATTACAAGAGATGGAATACAGCCAGTGACACCAACTAACATGCTTACTCTTGCAATATGTGCAGTAGGATTTTCTTTTAATAGTTAGACTTGCTCAGGACCTTCCTTTTTTATTTTATCCAAAAGATGGAGAATGTGCTCATTTGTGTGAAATCAGTTATAATGGATATAATGAAAATTTACACAGGTCTTGTATAACTAGATGTAACGGCTAGAAACTGAAGTTTAGGTATGGACAGCATTAGTCCACAAAGGCACCTTTGTATATTGTTGAAAATTTTTGGCAGAGACTGGAGACAAGTGGCAATAAAAATTAAAGTGTTGAGACTGTCTTTTAAAATATTTTACACACTTCATAAATAAAACTCTGTATTTTTAGAATATTAATAATACTGTCCTGCTTCTGCCCTTCTGGTTTTAAGTATCCATCGTGTCCCTTTAAAACTGTGACCTTGAAAAGGGGAAGAGGACAGAAAGTAAAGCCAGTAATAGGGCTCATATCCTGAAGAAACAAAACCAGAAAATGGTTGAAATACCTCCCAAGCCAACATCTCGAAGACTACCAGTGTAATTTTTAAACAGCACTAATTCATGTGTGTGTGTGCCTAATGCCAACAAAATGACACTGGATATTACATATGATTCCCGCATTGCACAAAGGTATGGGTGGCTCATCAAACTTGGCGCCAAATTCAGTGAATTCCTCACATGTGATGGTGAGCACTTGGCACCTGTGCACTGTCGATCATTGCAACGGTTAGTAATGGTGTTCTGCACCAAGAACTGACATTCCTAGCTCTCTAGCTTTTCATTCCTGCCTTAGGCCTTTGTGGTGGTAATTTAGTGAAACAACTTCATTAGTCTGCCACTCAAAGGCAGAAAGAAAATCACAGTGTACATTTAGCAAGAGAAGAAACACAAAAGCAGTGGGCATGGGTGCATCCACCTCTTGTATAGGCACCTTTGTGGCTTACTGATTGTTTCAGGGTTTTTCTCTTTTATTCTCAAAACTTTCCACTATGAACTTTTTTCTCAGGTGCAGACTTCAGTATTTTGGAAGAGGAAGTGAATTATAGATGGCATATGCACAGTTCTGGATCTAGAGGCATTTCAGAAGTTCATCTTTGCCAGCTTGGAACTGAGCAGGAACTGTACATTGAAAGGCCTAACTCTTGTTCTGTGATTGAGATTCTCTTTTTTAATTTGGTTCAGTAAACACAGCTCTATCTGACAAATAACTGTACCAAATAATCTATCTCAGCTAAATAAGCCAGTAAACAGAAACAATGTTATAAAACCAAATGCATATTCAAGTATCAAAAAAGCCTCTTGTCGGGATTTAAATTCAGTAAATAGAAAGAAATTACTTTTTTTTACAAAAAGAAGTAATATTTTGGAATATGTACTACTGGGATAAGGGGCATATTAAGGTAATACTTTTGGAGAGCTCTAGGCAAAACCAGAAAGTGCAGATTTGGACCAGAAAAATCCCTGTGTTCAAAGTTGCTCAGAGGCAGAGTATTTTTTATTCAGGTTTCTCTGGAAATTGTTCCTGTAAGCACAAAATCTACCCTTTCACTAGCTTCTAGCACTTCAAAGTCTGGGCTTGTGCCACAGGGTGAAATAGCTATTGAGTGAGAAAGGGGAGCAAAAGCTTTCTAAAGCCACCTTGCCAATATGACTCAAAACAACTATGAAGGAACCATCTATAAAGTTTGGAAGTTAGTTTAAGCTCTCTTCACACAGAATTTTTTACCTTTCTGCTAAAGCTACCAGAAAACAGCAATTAGTGCTTTAGAGCTGTTGGCATCTCCAATTGGCCTGAAACCACCAATTCACCTACTGAAGGGCAATGATTTTTTTTCATATCTTTGCTTACTGTAACAGTAAAGACTAAATACCATGTGATCTATGAATTCTTTATATATGTCTTGAATACTAATTGCCATAACAGGAAAATGATTGTGCTGCACAGCCAGTGCATGGCTAGACAGTAGAGAAAATATTGCCACAGTGAATAAATGATATGCAGGACATGGGTTTGCATGAGTTTATTTCAGGTGATCAAGTAATTAGGTGTTGTTTGCATTCCTGAAAGAAAGCTCAAATCTGCCATCAACAACAGCAGCTTTTTTTTTCCCTTTTCCTGCCAAGTGAACAAGCAGGTATACAGATTTTCTCTAGTGCTGTAACATTTACATTCAGACCATGAGCAAAGCATCTAAGAAAGGAAACAAAATCACACATTTTAGCCAAAATGAGGTTGTATTAGCTGTCAGATGTCATTTAAATAAATCAGGGAACAGAAGAAAAGCAAAGCAGTGGGGAAAGGTAGGGAAAAAACCTGTGTATGTGACACTGTTTAAAGATTTGCCAAATAGACCTTGACTTAATCTTAAACACATACATGACAGAAAAAGGAGGAAAAATCCATTTCATGAGCTGAACTGTGTTATTTATATTTCTTTAAATCTTCTGTTAATCAAATCTTTTGTATTGATGCTTATCTACAGAATTTAAAGCTTCTACTCATACATGTTTTAAATTTTTTTTGCTTGATCAAGAAATAGCCATTTCACAACCCCACAGCATGAAACCTTGACTTTTGTCCACATTTTCTCTATGCCTTGTGTCAGCTTCTCATCTTTCACAGGGTTGGCAGTTTTCAGCAGTAAAATATGTGTCAATTATTACTTTCACAAGAAATTTAGCAAGTCATTACAGTTGGTTAAAAAGAAAGAATAAATATGGAAATAGGAATATTATTAATGCTGTCCTCCCACAGTGCCTGAATGTAAGAAGTAATCCATTTTACAGAAAAAAATCCAAAGTATTCCAGACACCACATATGAATCCAACCACTATTTCTTCCAAATTGAAGAAGTTTTGAGGAATATATTAGTCTTAGTAGACATAAGGCTCCATCATCCCAAAAATTTTCTAACACTGTTTGAAGACCAAGTTGACAAAAATATTAAAATTCTTTATAAAGGCGTGTCTTTGTCCAGCATCTCTAGATACGTATCTTTATTAATTTAAAAAGCATTGTTGATTTGTTGCCTAAAATATTATTGTCATAATTTTTTATACTTTTAGGATGCCAGAGCAGTATGAGGGAATGAAAAAGCAAATAAACTTGGAAATAAAGTCCTCAGGGGTTTTTAGGTAGTTTAAAATTACGTGGTGATGTTTGGTTTGGTATTATTCCTACTGCTTCTTCCCTGTAGGTCAATACTTTTTCCAATATTATTTGCTTCTGAAACTTCTGTCTCAAAGACATCAAGAACAGCTTTATTAACTAAGCTGAACCAGTACTACCAAAACCACTGCCCTCTTTGACAATAAAAAGTTCAGGTGACAGAAATACAGTGTAGTATGCAATCTGCTAAGATTTCTTATTTTGCAAATTGTTAAAAAAAGACAATCACCAAATGACATCTGCAGGCTTAATATTATTTTACTTTTGACATTTTTTATTTAAACAAGGAGAAAAATCTTTTAACAACAAATGATGATTTTCTAGGAAAAAAAAATATTTTAAAAAGCCCTCTAATTGTATTTCCTTTTACTAATGGGTATGAGAAGCATATGAGAAAAACAGTACCTGTGTGAACTCACTAGATTATTGTTAAAGCTTTTTCAGAGCTTCAATTGATGAAGTGGATCTTTGGCCAGCCGATAAGGATGAATAAAAGAGCAGTTAAAAGGAGAAAATTGTGCAGAGGCCAAAGTGGTGGTAAATGGAAGCATCACTTACCTTTACATAGATTATGTTGTAGTAGACAAAGGAAATAAAGCTGATGGTATGCATTTGTATCTGGTAGTGATAGCTCCATAATTCAATATGTACAACCACCAAAGAGGAGCAAAAGCATGCCAGTATTAGTAATAGGTATGGAAGTTGTAACTAAAGATACAATGTAGAAAGCAACAACATCAATCTAAGGTAGCTTATCTGATCATGGTAAAGTAAAGGTTGTTAGGAAAGAGGGACAGATATTGAGCTCCGAAAAAAACAAGGATTTGGATGTGGTTAGTAGGTGGAGAGAGGTTCTCCTCCCCCTCTACTCACCTTGGTGAGGCCAAATCTGGAGTATTGTGTCCAGTTCTGGGCCCCTCAGTTCAAGAAGGACAGGGAACTGCTTGAAAGAGTCCAGTACAGAGCCACAAAGATGCTTGAGGGAGTGGAACATCTCCCTTATGTGGAAGGGCTGAGGGAACTGGGTCTTTAGCTTGGAGGAGGCTGATAGGTGACCTCATCAATGTTTACAAATATGTTAAGGCAAGTGTCAGGAGGATGGAGCCAGGCTCTTCTCAGTGATGTGCAATGATAGGACAAGGGGCAATGGGTGTGAGATGGAGCATAGGAAGTTCCACATAAACATGAGGAAAACCTTTTTCACAGAGCACTGGAACAGGATGCCCAGAGAGGTTGTGGAGTCTTCTTCTCTGGAGACATTCAAAACCCGCCTGGGCACGTTCCTGTGTGATGTGCTCTGGGTGATCCTGCTCTGGCAGGGGGGTTGGATTAGATGATCTTTCAAGCTTCCTTCCAACCCCTAAGATTCTGTGATTCTGTGTGAAAGCGGCTGTGAATTTCAGTGCATTAAATGATGCTCATGGCTTCTCTGTGAAACAGAAACTAATTTGTTAATCAATGGAATAGGAATTAGGAGTTTCAAACACTCTACCCACCTTAATCAAAATAATTATACAGGTGACATGAAGATCCATGTCATCTGTGGAGCACAAAACATCAATAGGCTTTGTGACACAGGTTTTTTATATTATAGTTTAAATAGTTTAGAACAATTCGAAGAATTTCGATCCTATTGTGTTAAGAAAGTGCATTCTTAACTCTAACATCAAGCCCAGTCTGTGAGAAAACATTTAAAACACTGAGTTCATGTAATGTAATTGAAACAAAAAGAATGGCAAGAACATTATGTGCACCATGAGAAGAGGGAAGAGGGAGTAATTATTTTGCCTAAGGCAAGAACTAAGGAACATACAGTGAAATTCCTTGGTGCTAGATTTTAAGCAAATGGAAAGAAGTGTTTTCTCATTTTATTACTGTTGTCCTTTAAACATTCATCTAGTAGCCCTTTCCAGGTGCAGAACACTGAGCTAGAAGAGCTGCAGGTCTGCTTAGGTATGGCAGGTCTTATGTTCTCTTGATGCAGAAACATGTATCAGAAGGCAGCCTGACTGGTCTCAGGTCAATGAAAAAATGAACAGCTAGGAGCATGGCTCAGTGTGGCTTGGAATGCATAATTTAGAAAATGAAAAGCATGTAAGGACAGAACTGAAAATGCAAGTATATGCACAGGATACTCAGTCATTCAAAGTCACAGCAGGTTAAACTGAAGGAGGAGATCATTGTATCAGGAACTCAGAGAAACCCATTTAAGTTAATGGAATAAGATGCTGATGGAAGACCTATAGAAGCAACTAGATAGAATCAATCCAAGTGTAAGGTGGAAGCATTTTTGGGAAGTAGGATATCAAATTATATGAATGGTTGCACAGGTTTTGGACTGATATCAGGAGATAAGATTGATATTAATGTTATTAAGCATATGATAAAATAGAATAAAAAAAAATATCCGGTCACAGAAAAAACATCAGCTCAAATCAGTACATAGCCCTTAAACACTCCTAATTATATCAAGAAAGAGTTTTGAATGTTGTAGTGTTCAAAATTGACACATTCAAGAGATATTCCTTCAAGTATAAACAAGGTCTAGCAGCACTCATCACCACAGGTTTTGTGCATAGCAGTGCAGTGCTCTACACAGCTACACCTCCATGTAAGTTTATATAAATATATATATATATATGTGGTATGCCCATTTCCTGGATGAATGTGATGCATGCAACTTTTTCACTTGTGAAGTATTTGCATTAGCACTAGGTAAATTATGCCTAATTGTTTCTATAATGTCAAATTTAAAAGCCATTAAAGCCTACCTGCTTTCTCACAACTCAACCCACTTATTAGGGTGAAGACAGTCTTATTTGCATAATCAATGTATAATCAATTGCATAATCAATAACTAGTGAGTCTGTGTTTGAGTTGCATGGAAAAGTCCATACTGTTTGACTGTAGCTGTTCACATTTTCATGCCCAAATCATATTTCATGCCACAAATAGAGGCTGCTTCCTGGGGAGAACTCAATTCTTAATTGACTACATGTAAAGAAGATTTTTATGGGACAAGTGCCACCATAAGAGGAGCTATCTCACAGTTAAATCCTGCCTTTGAATTATTTTGGAGGATGGTCTCACCAAGGAAATTATTGCAGTGTAATAATATCACCTGAAGCATCACTCACAAATTTACTAACAGAGAAATGATGACAGGAAGATGAAGTGTCTGTACCCAGGCAGGGAATCAATTTTAGATACAGAATCATAATGTAGAATTAAAAATGCCCAAAAATCATCCACCTACCAGGGGCAGTTTTTTATTTGGTAGTTCTGGCTACAGTCAGGCACTTGGATATGAGTAAGAGTTAGAGTTGACAATTGCCTAGTTTGTAGGAACTAAGAGCCAAGAGCATCAAGAATATTTACAGTTGTACAGGTTAGGGGAATGAAGGACTAATTTGTACAAAGCCAGTAATTAAATTTCATATCCACAAAATATGTTGCATTTTCAGGAAGAGAATGGAAATAAATTTGTCCTTCTTGAAAGCTGAGATTTCAATTCAGCATTTTTCAAAATGTGCAGGTTTCTAGCATACACAAATTTCTCACTCATGGGATTGGTGAGCCCTGTTGGAGCAGAATTAGTCAACTTGGAAAAATGGAGGTGTAACACTGAATTCACTAAAAAAATGAATGTAGAATGTTGTTATAAGAGTTCTCTTGACGTTGTTCCAAAAGAAGGTTTGTTTGAGATGAAGAAGCCTTTTAGATGATTGGGAAATATGCAGTGCTTTCAGTAACTTTCAGGACTCTATCTCAAGCTGTTCCGGAAGCCAGGATGTCAGCAGAGAATCTAACGCTAGTGTCTAGCAATAAGTTCAGTGTCTCTGCACTGGGCAGACACAGTTCTTTTGCATTTTATATTTTTGATCATAGTGACAGGCTATGTTTCTGAGTCAGTCCAAGTCCAGTCCTTCAGCAGACACTCTGAGTGTCATTCCAGTATCAGAACATGGACTTCTGACATGAATAATTCATGGTTTCCAAGGAAGCTTACTGCTTATGCTCCAAATAGCTGGGAAGTATGGAGTTGCAAAACTATGCTAGAAAAAATTAATTTCACCCCAAACACACATATTAGTCAGTTTCAGACTTCACTGGCAATAGCTTAAATAAACGTCAGAGCAAAATACCAATCCCAGTCCCTAGACAAAACGCAAACCACAGCCAAAGGGCTAGATCTGTGCTAGAAACCACAATATTTGAAAAGAACGGCCTCACAAAAAACATAATTAATCTTCATTCCAATCTGGTTTTCTTGCAATTGTTCTTCTTGTGCCTCTTCTGTCTTTGCCTCTCATATTTCTTTAACTGCCTTCCAATTTTTATGCCTCCTGTGCTGTCTTTCACTCCACCACTCATTCTCAAGTGGTTTTCACCATCCTCCCATAACCCCAGCGCACACTTTCTATTTATTTCCACATCATCACAAATTCTTTTTGCATCTACCCTCTAGAAGTCCTAACTTTGTAAAGATGTTTATACTTCAAAACTGGAGTGGGGAGCAAGTCAGAGAGATTCTGCTCTTTTCTTCCTCTTGCTGTTCTGTTACTACTTATAAATAGCATAAAAATATATATGTAGAGAAAATACAGAAAGTGAAGGTTTGTAAATTTACAAAGAACCACATTATTCATTTACAACTTCATTGTTTTTGAGCCTGCAGCTGAGAATGATTTAATGAAAATTAATTGGCTGTAACTACCAGTTTCTACATCTACATCAGCTATAGCAGCAGAGTGATGTGTATTTAATTAAAAAGTCTTAGATCTAAGTTGACAAGGTTAAGTATGTGTGCATTTGTGATGATGTTAATGGTGAGGAAGCTGTATGCTTAGCAAACAAGACTAATGATACTGTGAATGAATAAAGGAGCAGACATTGCTCTCTCTAAAGTAAAATAAAATAAATATTTATTTCCCCAATTCACTCCCCTGTTGTAACTTAACATAAAAGACTGTTTTAAAAAATATTGGCTGTAAATGGGTTTCAATGTCATATCAAATTAGATTTCCAGTTCAGTTCTATTGTCATTAAAATTTCTAGGCTAATTATATGAGAATGTCTTTCTGTGTACCAGGTCCAAGAAACAAGATCCTTTCAGACTTTGCCTCAATTTGAACTACAAATGTGCCAGAAACCACACAGCAAAAAGGTAAAATAAAAAATGTAATGTGCTTTTCATGGATTTGTTTTCTTAGGAAGCATCAGGGGTCATATTTTGGTTTGTTAGTACATATAAATCCCATCTTCCTAGACTTTAAGAAAGTGGATTATGTGCCAAGACCAGAGCTAGTTCAAGCAGCTCATCTTTTAATTTCAGTTGAATTTTAGTTTCAGATGTTGCACTGCTTGTGAGGCTTTGCCTAAGGTGTGGGGAAATGTTGGAAAGCTGCCAGACAACTCACTGCTTATTTCTAATGCTAGTTCTCATATCCAATACCCCTACAATGTGTCTTCTCTGCTTAATTAGAGTCTTATCTCACTGGACTCTGCTGAGTGGACTGAACTGTTGGAAATTTGTATCTGTTCGTGTAACAGATCTCCTGTCGTCCTGCCTGGGTTCATTGTCAATAATTGGTTCCTGAGTTTCTCTAATGTAAGCATTTCGGTCTTGACTTTCCAAGCACCTTCCAGCAAGTGGTAGGTACTGTACAACATCAGTTGCCTGAGACTCTTTTTTTTATTTTGCTTTTTATAAGATGAGATGTTTTGCAGAGTTGGGCTTATTCCAGTCACACTTCTGTTGAAATGGTTTCACAGGCACAGGAACTCCTTTCTCAGGAGCAGTCCCAGTCCCACAGCAGAACAGCTGGCAACACACACATACTCAAATGCTGATGGCTGGTGTGCAACCTGCTCTGCCCCAGTTTGAGTGTAGATATCATCAGTGGTTTCCAACCTCCCTGACAAATGCAGCAGCTGGAATCAGCACATTTCCCTTCAGGTCCCCTTTGGACCTTTTCTGGGTTTTTTTATAAGTATTTAGGTATTAATTTGGAGTGGGTAGAGACAGCGAGGGAGAGTATCTGAATTTTATGGCCCACAGTCTGAACACTCAGTGAGGATGTGGGAGATCAGTGTTGAAGCTATATGGATTAAAGTAGCTTTTCCCACACTGTGGATGGAAGAGCTCAATATCTTTGCCAATAACTGTAACATAGTTTATAATTCATTTTGTAATGTCAAGAGTATATGATGCATGTAATTTTTTCTTTTGCCAGTTTGGACAGTAAATTTATTTTTCTTTTAGTTTATTGGTTTCAAAAACAATTTTTTGCTTCCCATTTTAAAATGTTGCCCATGCCTGCGTTAGCATCAGACAGCTTTGGACAGGCTACAGAAGTGTAGAGATGCCAGCTGGTCCACCTACTAAGCAATGTCTGGGCAATCCCAGGCCTTTTGCCAGGCCTTGTTGTTAGGCCAGTGTAACTGCTATTGGCTCTACTTAGGACAAATGGAGTGGGGATTAAACATTGCACATTTCCTCTACATTTCAAACAAAATGAAAAGTCTTAGGAATATCCATGAATCTAAAGCACAATGCAGAGTGGATAAACTGATAAACTCTTCAGCATCAGTGTTGTGTAATTCCTAATCCTTTACCGTTATCCTTTTAAACCTACCACTTTGCAGTGTTTACCTACAAGAAACTATTTGATTTGGTAGCTTCACTGTTATTTAACAAAAATTGGGTTTACATTGCCATCTAGTTTTGTCTCCATTACTTCTCCAGACTTGTTCTCTCTTATCCATACTTACCAGATTTTCTCCTCCACCTTTGCTGCCCCCTCTCTGCCCAGAAAATGGTCTTTATGTTCCTGTTCAGAGGGCTTTAACACAGAAATTGAAACTCATAGGAAGAAGATCCACAGAAAACTATTTCCCAGTGAGATTCTTTCATAAAAAACTCAGCACGTTCTGCTCTTATCTAACACCTTTTACACAGTGCGTTCTGAACTACATTTTTAGAGGAGCCATATTGTATGAACTTTCTGCTTTTTTACACCAAAAGTCCCAGCAGAGCAGGCTGGGACTAGAATCTAGTGCAGTATGACCAGATTCTAGCAATTAGTCACAGGACAAATTTTAGCAATTCATCTTACAGCTTTAGGCAGTACCAGATGTTGTGTTCTCTATTTCCTACAGGAAGGAATAGCAAATACTCAGTCCACTTTAAGTCAGTGCACAGATGTGAGATTGCCTAACTGTAGTAACTAGAGGTGAGCCTATCTCTACATGCTATCAAATTCACATGAATTTACTTTTTACCCACTCTTCCTACACCTTATATGGCTTATGGATTCATAAAGAAGTTAGCAGCACAATCTTCTTGAGCATGTGGTTAACCGAAGGGAGCTGCTCCCATCTGAAGAGTATGGATATTTTTAGTTTTTCTCAGTTCACATAAAGCTTTTATCTGAGAAACACAGGAACCGCCATGCTGAATTAGTTCAATGGTCCATGGAGTGCAGCACCCACATTAATAGGATGGGTTTCTGTGTCAGCAACTTCAGAGAGCGGTGCAATAGTAACAAAGTGTGGAATAACATACCATCAGGGAGGTTTCTCCCACCCATCAAAAAAATCAGCAGCTGATTTATATTATATGAGAGCTGGTATCTGGGTTTTGTGTATTTATACAAAACTGTGGTCAGCAATGATAAGTTAGAACATTTGCTCTATGCTCCTAGCTTAGGCGAGAAAGTTTTAGATGCTGCAGACACACTGCCCAAATCCACCAAAGTTTTATTCTTTGCTCTTCAAAGTCTTTCACAGACCACTTTGTAGGATATAGGTTGCACATCTTTGCTACAAACCCATTGCAAACCCATCTCTGCTTAACCAGGGCCTTGTAACATCATAAAATCAGTACAAAAGAAATGAGAGCCTCTGAACTGAAATGATTTATTGCCAGTTATATAACAAACTTTCAGACAATGCAGGACAACTTGAGATTTTGGCTATTTTTAGGGACATTGAAAAATTTTCTTTTAATGGGTGTGATTTTATTGCAATTCACATGGTATTATTCCTTTTTTTTTTTTTTTTTTTAATTATTTATTTTTTTTTTAATTCTAGGCTCCTGCAGTAATAGATACATGGACGTATCAACTTTCATCTATTTATTTTCTTGAGATTCTAGCATGCACATCTATAGAGAAAGGTTTGTAAGTGTGTACCATAAGGGCTCAATCTATAAGAAGATTTCTTAAAGAAATGAAAACTAATTAATCCATAAAATGTTTTTAATTTACATAGTCTTCAACATGGTTACACATACTAAGTAAGGTAAGGGTAAAAATGTTTTTCTGGTATGTTTTTTTTTTAACTACAGGTACAGTTTTGAGATGTTTGGATTGGTACTACTCGGTAGATGATATTTTTTTTCTGGCTGGGAAGAATTACTTTCACTGCATTATTTACCTCCTTGCCCTGTCCAAGAATATATAAATACAAAACCATCTGTCTTATCCTTTGGCTTCTAGAAATGTATAAACATCAAAACCATTGCCCAGTTCTCATCCCTGACTGAAGGAAATTTCTCGCTCTTTACACCAAAAAGAAAACAAGTTCTTTATATACTTCATCATTCATTGTTTTGTCTATTTGTCTTGTCTGTCATACCATATTGTCCACTTCCTTTTCCAATTGCACAGTTCTAATATCTTGTGATATTTAAATAAGGAAGTCATTATATCCTTCTAATCTATGAATATCTGCTACTAAAATAAATTTCACATTTCCCTGTTTTATGAAAGGAACATACTGTACCAATTAAAGAGCTTTCTATTAAAAAAATCTAATTATAAAACACAGGACTTGATTCAAAGCCTATTTCAGTCCATGGAAAGACTTCTATTGACTTCTTTGGGCTCAAATCCATAATCCGCAATGGTTAAATTGGATAAGAAGATTCCCAGCTAACAAACAATTCATGGTCATGTTGAATGCAAAAAAAAAATATTTACATTGTGAGTACATATTCCATTAAAATATACAAATCGAGAGCTTCTGGAATACAGCATTGTACCAGAGCAAAAAGTTCATATGAGAATTTCGATATTGCTTATAGGTGGGACTTTTCTAATGTATGTCCTATATATCTGTACGGCAGTATGGATTTTTAAAGAAAACATATGGCATGAGGAAAGTATTTTCTACTGTGAACATCACATGGAGATGTGAAATCTGTCTTGTGAAACATGAGCATTCTTCAAATTAACTACATTGGAATTCCTCACTCAATGACTTTCTATGTTCATATTTCTACCGTAGTTCCCAGTGAAATAGCCACAGGCTACTCCTCCTTATTAGTGGGCTTTTCTATAGCCTTGAAAACCTGTATCCATCAAGAGTCCTGAACAGAGACGTTAGAGCAGAGCATACTTTTCTTCCCCATTCTTCCCTAGCAGTAGGACAGCAGAAACAGTGGAATTTGCTCCTTTTTTGCATTGCCTGTGTCACCGTTTCTTTTCTGAAAGATGCAGCAATGAAGCCACTAATGAGTGGAGCTGGCAGAGGGACTTTCTTTGGTCAGTAATACAGACTACACCTAGATCCATCCTCTGTGCCCAAGACAGCTTGCTGTGCCAAACAAATGTCTCTGTGTGTAAATTCCTCCTATACATATTTTCTTTCTCTACGGTGTGAATTCTGCCTGGCTGGGAAACTGCCAGTGCTACCAGATGAGTAACACAAAAGAGGAGCACTTGCTTTCAAGCAAGGAATGGGGCCGGTGGCTCCAGCCTATCTTTGCTGTAGGAGCTGGAAATAAACCACAAATACTGCTAAACTTGGGCTGTTTTCTCAGATTATATTTGCAGAATTTTACCACTGACACGAATGGGATGAGAACTACATTTCCAACAGTTTTTTAATAGCGAAAAGCAGTTGAATAATCACTACAGCAACTAAAGAATGTTGAGGTGAAGCCAGCTATGAAACATGCATGTATATTTTGAATGCCTGCCAGCCAAATTTTAAGGAACTTTCTTAACCCATGAAGCCTACAGAGAAAATGGTGACTTTGGTTAGGGTATGTGTCCTGAACGTAAGTGGAGTATACACCATTTCAAAGTGGAGATCAGCTTGAAAGAAACTGGGTCTAAATTTCTGCTAAATTCAATGCCATTTCAGAGAAGGACTTTGCATCTTGGGGTCATACAAACAATTAATGTTTATTTGCCAATCCCTACATTTAATACAGCTGGCTAAAACTGTCTTTCCACAACTTTAGTTAAGGAAAACTACCCAAGTGTTTCATGGACATTGTTAACTTCTCATTCATATCAAAGCTGGACCTCCAGAAAGCAGAATCCTTTCTAAAGGCATTTTGCATCATAGCACATTCTCAGTAGCAAAGCATTATCAAGCTGAATGGTTTATATTACAAATTATGCATCCAGAACCCTTTTTGAAGTAAGTTTGAGTGTCTAAAAATAAATTTATTATGCAAATATTGAAACCTCATAGTGATAGGCACTAGCATAAAATGTCTGGACTGAAGATTCTGGAAATTGTATTAATATATATAATAATATAAATATTTTAATCCTTTATTAGATGTGTGCATTAAATTCACTGTAACTCTTTAAACTAATTATTAAAAACATATGAAATTATCAGAGCCAAAGTATAATATAAATAATCACTAAATGTGTAATATCTGGAGGTATTTTTCAGTATTCAATCAATACAGAACTGTTCAGAATAAATGCAATAGGATAAGAATGAAAGCTGAAAACAGAAGTTTAATTTATTAACACTGCTCTTTCATTCAAAAGAGGCTGGAGATTATAAATTCTATATTCATGTCATGCATAGAGATTACATTCCCTGCTTGCAAAAGATAAATGAAAATAACATGAATGAAGGTATACATGTAGTGAGGAGGACTGTGAATATGATTATGTCATGCAGAAATTCATTAGTATTTTGCTTTCCCTTTTAATCCAGGATTCAGTTATAGCACATTCCCAAGTTCAGTGTTGTTTTCAAGCCATAAGACTTGAATAGTTTTACTGATTCTTCTTCCTTAAACATAAGTCAGCATTTTAGTCCTCATTTGTCTGTGGCTTGTTTTCTACTCAGCATTGTTTTGGCATAAATATTGCATTATACTGTAAAACAAAGAACAGTGGTAATTAAGGTGCAGTTGTATTACTGAACAAACACCATCTCTGTATGTTATGGACTGCTCAAGGAAACAAAACTTCTGAGTTACAAAAATCCATTCTGTCTAAGCAATTTAAGAATTGACTATTTAGGAGTATCTTTCAAAAGAAAATGAGAACATGTTAATGTGATAGAAAAACTTGCCTGCTAGAAAAGACCCATTTACAGTAATGGAGATAAAAACATTAATTTGCTATAGTGGTTACTAAAAGCCAGTCAACAGAAGATCATATCTCTCAAAAATGGAAGGAGGAAAATGGATTGTAAGTAATCAGTGTTAAATTAATTAGTTAGGCTATAATGATGTGACAGGTGAGTCTAGCCTAAATGTCCTTCTATATTCAAGATTCATTTTTCTTAACCTATGTGCAGCAGACGGAAAATCTGTTAATTGCTCTCCCTTTTTTTTTTGCTATTCATTCATGGATGACTGGCTTAAATTCCTGAAGAAAACTTTTTAAAAGTCAGATGGAATTTTACTTCTGATTTTGCTGAACTTCAAATCCCAGCTCCACTAGGCAGAGAGACAAAACTCTTCTATCATTTTTGCCATTCCTTCAAATAGATCTAATATGTGATAAAAATCCACATTACTTCTGTAGGATTCAACTAAGTGACCTTGAAATAAAACACATTCATTTGTTCCTTGCATGTATTTTAAAGAAGAAAAGAAGAAAACCAAGTCCAAAGCTTGCATACAGTCAGAATACATCAACCAGAAAAAAAAAACAAAAACCCACACTGAACTACAGGCTGAGACAGAGGAGTGAAACTGAGCTGTGGTGTACACTAACTAGTGCTGTATAAGAACAGAGGCAGGCAGAAAATGGGAGTGAGAAATATTCAGCACTGGATGAAAGCAATGCTTTCCAATTTTAAGAAACACCTACTTTGTAGCAGAAATAAATAATGTGATTCAACCACATTTTTCTGGCCACCTAATTTATCTCTAAAATCTCTTTGATTTATTTCTTCTCCTTTAAAACTGTTTTTAATGCCTGTTTACTTTATGGAACTGCATGCAGTTTCTTCTTATGACTCTCTGTCTCTTCATTCCTTATTTGAACTAAGACATGGACTTGAGCTTTAGATCTTATAGAGCAACTTCTCTATGTGTCCTAGAGAAATCAGTTACTAGGAAATGAATTCTACTTGCAACTTGAAGATCCTTGTGGACGTCTGACAAGCCCAAGTGCCATTGTCTTCTAAAGAGAGAGCAAGCCAGTAACAAAGGGCAAGTCTTACAGAAAAGAAAAACCCAGCTGTCATGTGCTGGCATCAATCCTGTATTGTGTGTGTGCTTCTCAATTTACACAGATGAAACATCATTCTTGACGTTGACTCCCCTTAGTGCACTGGAGGTTGAACCAGTCATGTGTGTTCAGAGGAATGACCCATCATTGTGCTGTGGAGGCAGAGTGGGAGGGGAAAGAGTTAATCCAAGCATCCTCTGATTTTCCTTTACGTCCTGCCTCTGAGGAGCTGCTGTCTGAATTCTTTGGACCTGGAGACGTTCCAGAGCAATTAGACAGTGTGCCCCCTGAGATAATACAGCAGATTTGCTGAGCTTTGTTAGCTTTTTTTTTTCTTCTCTGTTAAATGGGAAAGAAGGCTTCAGGCTGTATCATATGTTCACATCCTTTTAAAGCAACAAAAACACATAGATCTCTGTGATCTTCATGAAAATAACAGTCAAGTTCAGCACTATTGAACAATGGAAAGCTCATTTTTAGCTGACTTTCTTTTTACTGACCTTTGTATTTGCTTCAGACACTAGTATCAAGACAACATAGACCAGAATCTGTATACCAAATGTATTTCCAGAGTCACATGCTAGCTGAGTACATTGAAACATCAGTTCATTCAAATTATTTACTGCTATTTCCTGTTTGACAATACCTGTCTAAGGCTTTTCAGATACAACCAAAACTAGACAATGTCAAATCTAGAAAACTTTATTCTGAAGAGATTTAAAACCAGGGGATCCTTACCTACAGCAGAAAAAGTTTAAACGTTAGCAGTGGTGAATCATACAAACTTCAGTGGCCAATTCTTATGTTTTAAAATATGGGTTTTTAAATGTTGGTGAAACTAAGTTTGTGCAGTTACTAGCTGTCTATAAAGGCTTCTTTACATCTTCAATATGATTTGATTGATCTAGCAAATCTTTTTAAAGGTAAAATCTCAAGCTGTCCAGATACTAGGCTCATAACACTGCACATTTCCAAGTATAGGCACACTGTGACAGACTTAACCCCTTCTTCTGTCTCATTCAGCAGAATAAACTGGCTTGCTTCAGAAGAGGAAAAGCTTGTAAGTGGAATATTGCACAAGAGTATACACATGAGAATAAAGTGTCTAGATGCATTCTTTGCAATCCTGCTAAGAAAAATGCATTATAACTAGCTGAAGGTATGAAATAATATTTAAATGTAATACAGCCATCTGTGTCAGAACTTGACTACACAGCATTTGTAACAGAAGAGTAACATTGCTGTACTTGCTCCTTGGTTTTCTTTCTATGATTCAGTCCAAACTTTCAGCTAGGTGATGCTCTCTATCTGAGTCACTTAGTAGTGGAGCATGCATACTGAGGGAAGATGACGCTGCTGATGTCATCCCATCTATTAGGGCAACTTCTTGGAGCTGCTGTAACTTAAAATTCTAGTAGTACTTAGTAATCCCAAACTTGTAAAATCTGATGATGCGAGACAGTCTGGTTGTAAGCCATACCATTAATCTGCCTGTATTACACATAAACTACACAATACACAATTACAATCTTGCCTTAGGAGGGGGGATGGACATAGAAGAATGCATATTTTGTCTTCCATGACACTGAGGCACCACCAGCCCTGCCTGCATCTGCCCAGCCCCTCAGGTTTGCCCCTTCCTGCCTATGGCCCAGACCCAATTTTAGCCCCCCTCCCTGCCATGAACCATAAGCCCCCGCCCCACAGGCACAGCAACAGGGCTGGTCTCCAGCTCCTCACAGCCCTGCTCTGCCCCTGTTATGGACTCTGCCAAGCTGGGCCCACCCTCAGGCCTACATTCCAACCTGGCCTTGGCCTGGTCCTGTCCCCAGAGAGGTGCCTGGTGCCTGGGGCTTAGGCTGCTCTTGTGCCCCTGGCTGCCCGGCTTCTGGCTGTGGGGATGGATGAGCCCTGACTGCCAGATCCTGCCCTGATATGCCAGGGGAGCCCCCATCGCTCCCATTCCCCAGGGATACTGGCTCATGTGGTGCCTGGGTACTCTCCTCATTTGGTAAAAATACATGTAAACATTTACTTTTTAGCATTTTTTTTTTTTTTTCTCTATGTTGTGTTTTCTCAATGAGATCTTAAGTTAAACTATTAGGAGTATACAAAAATATGTATGTGAACAGCAGGTTGAGGGGGGTTCTCCTCCCCCTCTACTCTGCCCTAGTGAGACCATATCTGAAGTATTGTGTCCAGTTCTGGGCTCCCCTGTTCAAAAGGGACAGGGATTTACTTGAGAGAGTTCAACAGAGTGCCAAGAGGATGATTAAGGGACTGGAACACTTGTCTTATGAGGAAAGACTGAGACACCTGGGGCTGTTTAGTATAGAGAAGAGAAGACTGAGAGGGGATCTTATTAATGTATATTAGTATCTGAAAGGAGGTTCCACCTAAACAAGAGGAAATACTTCTTTGCCATAAAGGGTTACAGAGCACTGGAACAGGTTGCCCAGAGAGGCTCTGAAGTCTCCTTCTTTGCAGACTTTCGAGACCCGCCTGGATGTGTTTCTGTGTGACCTGTCCTAGGTGGTCCTGCTCTGACAGGTCTTTCTCTGTGGAGACCTGATCTCCACCGGTCCTTTCCAACCCCTACTATTATGTGATTCTGTGAACAGTCCACAACCACTGGTCTTAGCATCAGTGGACATATGCATTGTGGGCATTTTTTTCGCGGCAACCAAAAGTGCACTTTGGATGTTACAGCATCCCATCTTCTCTGACATCATGATAAGCTGAAAGTGGTTTTATACTGACAATACTGAAGGACAGTGGAACTGAAATAAACTATCTCAGGGTGTTAGCACAAGGACATCCACTTTGTGCCCTGACACCTCTCCCTTGTCCAATTACCTGCACTAAATTTTACCTCACCTACCCAAAAGTTATATGGAGGCAGGTGCTTACAGCAGAAATTCTTATTTCAGAAAGATTTTTTTAAAATTATGTGCTTTAAAAAGAGCAGTGTAATTCCTTTGGTGAGGTACAGAATTAAGTACTATGATACCAGTGCCAACTTGTTTCAGTGCCCATTCATGCTGTGGCTGTGACATGTTATAAATCACACTTTTTGTTTTGCAACAGCTCCAGGTGTGCTGCAACCCACTCCTCTGAACCTAGAACACAGTCAATCATAATGAAAGCCATGCTTGGGAAATATACTATAAATATAAAAATGCCATACCTGGGAGGTTGGAAGACTTTTACCATCAAAACCTAAAGAGTTGCCTACTCCTTCCTAGACTTGGCACATCTGTTTTCATTTCCTGCTTTTATTACCTTAACATAAATTGTGTTTTGCTTTCTAGTAAAGAGTGGTTTTCTTGGTAGTGGACAGATATTGCTGTGGTTTTACATCCAGAAGGAAAAGTTCTTCATCCTCTTTGGCCACAGATCTTTCATTACAGGGGGAATTAAGCACTGTCTTGGAGCCCAAGAACAGTCTTGCTTTTTTTGGTATAATTTCCAGTCTCGCTGTTTCCCTCATTTGTCTTCTTTTCTTACATATTTCTTTGTACTACCGTGTGAAACCGTTAAAAAAGAAATTATAGCCTCGATACACAACATTTAAGCCACTTAATGCAAATGTCTGCATGGCAAGTAGAAATAATTATGTGATTAATATGTGAGAGGAGGTTTGCCATTATTTTGTTTTGTTTTGTTTTATTTTAATAAACATATAAGCCATAGATGAGTCAGTTTCCATAAAAGTGTATTACCATCTCACCTTGCTGCTTCTACTGTCAGGGCAAAGGGGAGAAGGAGCAGAATGGAATCATGCTTGGAAGTGTATTATTTCAGTTCTCAAAAACTGCTTCTTTTGATGCAACCCAGGATACAACTGGCTTTCTGGGCTGCGAGCTCACATTTCCAGCTCATGTTCAACTTTCCATCCACCAGTAGTCCCAAGACCTTCTCCAGAGGACTCTTCTTGATGCACTCATCCCTCAGCCTGTACTGATACTGGGGGCTTCCCCAACCCAGGTACCAGACATTGCATTTTGTTTTGTTGGTCTTAAAGAGGTTCATATGGAATCAGCCTATAAGTCTGTCAAGGTCCCTCTGGATGTTGTCCCTTCCCTCAAGTGAATCAACTGCACCACTCATCTTGATGTCATTGCCAAATTTGCTGAGTGTGCATTCAATCCCACTGTCCATGACATTGATGAAGATATTGAAGTGTACTGGCCCCAGTAGGGACCCTCTGGGGGTACATGTCTCCAGTCTCCATCAAGACATTGAGCCATTGATCATCCATCAAATCCATATCTCTCCAATGTCCTGATATTCCAGCCTGGCAAGAACTGTGTTTGCATGCACTGAACACAAGCACTCACAGAAATAGGATAACATAGAGGATAACATTTCTGCTGTAACTTTGCTTTCTTAACATCAGAGCAACTGACAGCATTCGGGACTAACAAAAAACTCGTATCTCTTTCTTGTGCTTCTGGTTGAAAGTTCCTTCAACCATCAGTTAAATGCCAACCTGATTATTTTTTTCTTTAAATTCACCAGTTCTCCATTCAGTTTCTGCCATTAAAATAAGAACTTCCGTGCTAGGTTCTCAGCAGCACATGACTTAGCCTTGACTAACTCCATAGATATCAGCAAGTTTACTTCAGTTTTACCATATGCATCAATCTAAACTCTTTTAAATTGTGTTCACCGTCCTGACTACTATTTCCTCCTTTATGCCACAACTATAGCTTAGTCCACACTGTTTAATGTTCTAATGGGAGTACAATTATTTTGGAGACAGAAGTATATTAAACTCAGCAGGCATATTTAGTTCTAACAGAGATTATTTAACCATAGATTAGAGACAGCTGGGGACAAAAAGTCACTATCGTTCTCCCTATCACTGAAGTAGGGAAGCTAATATTTCTGGTGGTAAAGGGACTTTTCCAGCATGGAAAAGCCAGCTGGCACCAAAGTCAATGGGATCTCCTGAGTCACAGTCTAATGCTTTGATTATGCAGATTTTTGGCCTTCCCATCAGAATTCCCTAGTTTCTCTAGAGGATTCCCCAGACTGAAATATTAGCACTGCACAAATGACCTGCAAACCAGTTGTATATACAGTCTGACCACATCATGCCTGAGACAAAAATGCTTGTAATATTTACTAGCTTGGGCACAGTGGAAATAGCAAACTCCCAGTCATCTCACAGACACTGCTACTGCTTCTGCAAGTAACTGCAGGACATCCACTAGCCCTAAGTAGGTGTCCAAAGTTCTCTTTCTGCATTCAGACAAATTTTTGAGAGGTTAAAAAAAAAAGGGGGGGGAGGGGGAAAAAAGAGGGGGGAAAAAAAGAAAAAAAAAAAGTAAAAGGAGGATAAAACACAGATATTGATATATGTGGTAGACTTCAATTCATTGTAATTCATTATGTGTGTTTCACTTGAGTTTTACTTCTTCTTTTCATCAGGAGATCATAGCTTTGGCCAAACCCTATAATTACACTTCCCAGGTAAACTCTGTCTCCAGAAATGTGTGAGCTAAAGATTAATAAAGCTGTGTCAAAAATATATGTACTCTCCCCATCATGTCTCCACAATCAGTATGGTTGAAGGCACTGTGGAAAAATGTAGCTTTCCTGAATAACCAAGTTTTAGATGAAAGCATATTCAATAAACTCAGACCTAGAAACAATGCAAAATTATTTCCAAAAGGAGTAAATGCTGGACCATCCACAAGAAGTGGACGAAGAATACAAGAATAGCCAGGTCCTACCTTAATTAGTCTATTGCTATCAGTATTTTATAAGTGTTCTGTTATTTGGAGGAAGAGAAGGGGTTTACAGGAGTACCAAAAAGGAAAGATTATCCATCTTATTTATGACATTTAAGTTCCTACACTCCTTGAGATGTAAAACAATTCCACCTTTGGGTAAAAGCTTATTTATAAGGGCAGTTTGCTTAAACCTCAATATTTGAAGGTGTTCAGATGAAGATTTACTGTTGCTGACTTGATGGTGTGAATAATTCATTATTTTCAAGACAGGCATATACTCATTTCAGAGAGGAAATGCCTCCAAAACCACATTGATTGACCTGGGGTCCAGCATTCACCAAGTAACATCAGATATGTAACTCACGATAGGGAATAAGAGGAGCTTTAAGGAACATGCTGAAATGAAAAAATAAAAGTAAAAAACAACAACAACAACAAAAACGTTTTGCCCTTTGCTGGTTAGAACAAACAAATCTTGTTTCTGCCACAATAAAAACACCTTTTCATATTCATTTGTGCCAAAGCTCAAAAAGACATTCTGGCTGCGAGGGTGAACAAATGATGCACCGAGAACAACTGGAAGTAAAAACTGCACCCTGCCTTACCCAGTGACTGCACCTCTCCTGCACAGGGGCTGGTTAAGAGGCCCAGGAGCCTACTCTGCCCTTAGAGAAATGTAGCCAGCTGGTTTGGGGACACAGCCAGATCCACATAACTGCTTGTGGTATTTGGCAGCAAGCTCTGAAGAGCGGCACAATGCTCCATTCTTAACCTTGCAAAGTGGAGCACTATGTACCCTCTTTTGCATCATTCCCTGAGGCACCCGCCTGTGACTGCTCATACTAGTTAGGATGTGACTGTAGATGCTGTAAGGTGTTCTCTCTACCAAGCTTTTTAAAAAAATAATCTTCAGACTTTGCTGTAGAATGGGTCAGACTCTGATTTATAGTGGAAATGAAATGAAAAGAGAGATTTGTGGACTAAATTAAATGAAGCAAGGAATCGTGAGGTACCCATGATAAATGATGGCAGACTGCAGATTCTTGTTTCACTGAAGTCAACGGATTCTGAAAACACATTCTTCAAGAAATGAAAGAAACTACCCTCTGGTGTAAAAGGCACCCCACCAGCAATAATGAGTGCATTAGATTCACATTCAAATTATAAGGGAGAGACAACATGTCAGACACCAGGAGTTTATTTTTCACTATGCCAGAATACTGTTCACTCTGCAGAGCTGGGGCTGTCACCTGGTGTGCGCATTCACACGCAGCAGCAATGATCCCAAACAGTTTCTGACTTTTTTCCAGTGCCACCTGTTGCCATCCAGAATGTAGAGTATTCTCTAACAATACCGTATTTAGATTAAAACTGAACGTAGATGTTTATTTTCTTACATTTTGCAGAAGATAGAAAAGGTGGGAAATTCTCAGATGTAAATCTCCAATTAATTCCCTCAGCTTCATTTTCATGTCTTCTCTGTTTCCTCTTCACAAACACAAAGTATTCAGAAACCATCAGCAACAAGCTCACGGCAAGGTATAAAAGCAGTGCACTTCTCTAAACCAAAGGAATTTTTCAGCTCACAAATTCAGTTACTATTCTACAGTGATACAGCCAGAAGGATCAGTAATGCAAATAAAATATAACAGACGTGCCATAAAAATCCTTTCTGCATTTAACAGCCAATACACTGCACATATTAAAAGTAGGTGATTTTATTAGTGACAATTCCAAGCACTAAAATACAAACTTATTATTGACTATAGCAAATTAAGATATATTTTTTTTAAGCAGTTAGTCATCACAATGACAATACAATAACTATGGAGGAGTAGTCAGCTACAGAGTAATATTTTTCAATCACACATGAAGTCACTGAATGCCTCCAAAAGTGATGTAATAGGCTTTGTATCTGTAGCATGACTGAAATTCAGGAGAGAAGTGGAGAAACTCCAGTCCTCTAACCTTTAATCATTACAATAGATACATTTTCATTGCAATATTCATACAGGTTATATATATTGCTTATATATATAGCTTATTATATATATGCTATATATATAGCTTATTAATATTTGCAAGGTAAAAATAAAAAATTTGCAAGGTGAAGATTAAAGGCAGTTCTGCTCCAGTGGCAGTTTTCTAGCATGAAATGGGACTGTATGAAGTCAACCGGAAACAAGTATTTATACATCAGACTTCAGAGTCTAGATAACAAAACCAAGTACCTTTAATTGGCAGGGATTAAGATAGGCCCTTGCCAGAAATGGGAACACCAAGCGAAAGCAATCCTTTTAGTCAGGATTAGAAGATCATTGAAAAAAAAATTAAAACTTTTTTGAAAGGATGTGAAATATTTTATATGTTACAGAAATCTAGAGCATTCCTTTATGAACAGTAATAACACGTACAGTTACTTACCTCAATCCAAGCCATTCCTTTTGCACAAAACAAAACCAAAAAATTCACTTTCTGCAAAGAATATCTCTTCAGCCATCTTCACATCTTCATTCCCATTATATTTTTATTAGTAATTTTTTTATAGTATCTCTGTGAGTAAACCAAGGACAGAGACTCATGGTGGTATATATTGCACAGACATAAGTCAACATAAAGGACTACCTTGAGGAGCTTGTATACAAAATGAGAAATTAGCCATGCATGTCAAGAGCACAAATGCCCTTACGAAACAATGCAGAAACAATCATGAGAAGAGGGATGTATTTTACAGAACAATCAGGAGGAAACATGCCAAGTTAATATATCAGAACATATGTAAGCTGATCTAGTTTCAAAATAGCTGTAATATTTTCCATTTTATTTGTCAAAAAATGTTCTTATGATTGTATCTAGGGCTTGAATACAAATAAGTGGATCAGCTTTCACACATTGCCAGATAACTTCAAGACCAGTTCAGCTCTTACCCTAAAAGCAGCAAAGGCTGTTCCAATAATATTTTTCTGTTCTAATAGTCATTATATTTGCTCATACATGCTTTGATTTTACTTTTCATGAATCTAGTACAATAAGCTGTACATTTATAAGAAAATGAATAGCTGAGGGAAAAGGTTATTTCCTTTGGCTCAGGCTTCACTCTTGCTGGGTTGGGCAGAAATATTCTTGACCCAGTTTTATAGGTTTCACAGTTGGCTGACCTGTTCATTGTCAACTGATACGGATGTTAGCTCAAAATTGTCCTAGCAACCAAGAAAGCACACAAAGATCTGAAGGAACTCCAGTGTTTAAATATTTAATTTGAGATCTCCCATTCTGTGCAAGTTAGGTAAGTGCAGCAGAGAACACTAGCTAGAACGGAGTAGGTGACAAGCTGCTTTGTAAAAAGGCCACCAGCTCAGCTGGCTAAAGCAGGGTTCTCACCATGCTGTAAAATGACTGCCTAACTAATGAACAACCTAAAGAGCATGTGTCCAATCCAGAGATCATTAACTGTTTTCTCAAAAGTGAAGGAAACAGAATGTATGGGGCTACCTTGAAGTGCATGCATATGGAGACAAGACTCCTCTCCTTCCAGCAACAAATGATAGGGTTTGTGCAGTTTCAGAAAGGTTGACAGTGTCCAAGAACATCCATGGCAAACCTGATACCTCCAGAGAATTCAGTTTTGATGTGATGTTAACTACTTGCCCTTCCCCTTTTTGTGTTTTAACTGTAAGTAACAAGACAAGCCAATGATACCACACTTTGTAAAGTACACCAAGTCCAGGTTCAAGGGGAAGTACTGATTTAGATTGGTTTAGGTTTAAAAAGAAGCATGTAATAATGTGGTAAGTAGAGTTCACTAAAAAAAGTACAATCCCCACTCACACCACCTGAAAAGGCTTGGAATTACCATGTCAGTTTTAACATGGTAATTACCATGTTAGTTTTAACCTGAAAATCAGGGTAATAGTAAGAAAATGGAAAATTCAACTTATTCAAATATGGTTGCCAAGTAGAAAAATGCTCAGAAAAAGAGATCTAAGGAATAGTGTTTTGTACTAGGAAAACATTCTATTGCTGTGTGAACAATTTAAAGGTGTTACTATTGTAATTCTCCTAACAAGTTCTTAATCTTGTTGTGCTACTTGAGCTACTTTTATTAGTTAGCTTTTATTTTTTCTTTAATTAATTAAAGGGGGAGGGGGGGACGAGTGTTTGTCCTTTTTCGTGTTTTACATGTTCTAGAATATCATCTTGCTTGTCCATCAAAGCTGCTTAGGTAGGAGCAAAACCATCAATTTACAGTTTGTCTATTTTTCAGCAATTTGCTTGGCATTCTACAGACGAATTACAGTTTTCCCATAACTAAGCTGTGTACAACACTATATATGTATTATTATAAATTTGGAGAAAATCTGACACATAAAAATCCTCATAAAATGGACTTTTACTGAAGAGCTGTATTTACCTTTGCCAAGGTGAATTGAGATTTACTATGGAACATTTTAAAAGGAGCTTTCATAAAACAAAGTTAAAAAAACGGAAAGTGGGAAAATCTATATTCTTTAATTTCTTGAACATTCACCTTAGTCTGTCATCAGCTGACTCCTTCTCCTAACTGATCAACATTATTTCATAATTTTTTTAAGTCATTCAAAATACAATTGGAAGATATTGACCTGAGTAAGGTTACAAAAAGTTAAAACTTTTGAAATCTCATCTCAGGATAAAAACACAACCCCTGATACAGATAAAGGAGTAAATGCTATTTATAATGCCATGATTCTTAGTTTTGTAGACTTATCTTGAGGTGTCATCTGAGAAGCACACATTTGTGTTTCATGGCCCAGCCCACAACACTTCAGGTTTTAAGTTCCCACCAGAAAATATTTAAAAAAAAAAAAAAAAAAAAGCATGTCAAAGACTGCAGCAAGTTAGGATGTGTTCAGAATCAAGTACAGAAGACAAGCATTGTGTATGCAGGGAGTACTTGTTTTTCCCTCTATCTCAACAAACTCACAGAATCATAGAATGGCAGGCTGGAAAGGACCTCAAGGGTCGTCTGGTCCAACCTTTCTAAGCAGCAGCGTAGTTCAGATGAAACAGCCCAGAACTTTGTCAAGCTGAGTCTTAAAAGGGCCCAGTATTGGGGAATCCATCACTTCCCTGGGGAGATTATTCCAATGTCCAACTACTCTCATAGTGAAAAATTTTCTTCTGATATCCAATCATGATCTCCCCAGCAGTAACTCACATTACTTGTGATTTTTTCCATGTGACTCCTTTATAAAACAGGAGTCTCCATCTTCTTCATAGCCATCCTTTTAGTACTGGAACACGGCACTAAGTTCTTCCCTAAACCTTTTTTTCTCTAGGCAAAACAAATCCAGTTTTCTCAGCCTTTCCTTGCACAGCAGGCTTCACAGTCCTTTGATCATCTTTGTGGCCCTAATGGAGTCCTGTGTAGCCCAGAACTATTACAGTACTACATACCCTCACAGTCCTTATTTTAACATAATAGTAACAGTGAAACAACATTTTTATGGTCTATTAGTACTCAGCAGACACTCAACTTCTGACCTTGGGCAGAAAACTTACTAAACTGTCAGCTGTTTCAGGACTTAAAATTGCACAGCCTATAATCAGTGCTTTCCAGAACCTACTCATCTACTCAGATATATTTGTCGGCATCTAGGGAGAATACCACAAGCAACTTTCTCTGTTAGAATTCATTCTTCTTGCTTTGTAGTTCTTATTTTGCCTTTATTCCTTCTGGATCTTCTTGAATGTGCATCATTTAGGATTTCCATTGCTTCAGGATCAGGTTAGCACTCTGATTGCACCCAAGAGACTGAGTGTTGGTGTACCATTCCCCCATATGATCCTGCTGGAATGAGAAATTTGGAGTGCTGCACCAAGGACTCTGTCTGCGTTAAGTCTGTAGACTTAGTATCTGTAGACAACGTTGGTGATTGTGTTGTTCCATGTGAGATGCTCTCATCTTCAAGAAGTTACCAGTACTTCATTCGCTAGCACAGTATTTCTTGCTGTGGTCATGAGTTCCCCTGCATGACTCAGAGGCCATGCTTGGTGTTGGCAGGTGTGACTCCAACACCTTCTTCTTATACAGGGCCTTCCTCTTGCCTTCAGAAGTGCCTGAGTTTATTGTCTCTAGAGCTACGCATAGTTGCAGCTGGTTTTCCCTATTAAGAAAAGGCAACAACCTAGCCCTTACCAAATTAAATCCCACCCTTTACCTTAATACAACAGTATGAGCTAAAGAAAGAAAACTGGGGTAAGTATGGTTGGCTTCAGGAGACAACAAATGAAAACAAGAGGCAGATATGAGAGCCTAGAGGGTCGCAAAGGGAAAAATAGGGAAGTAGAGGAGGGCAAAGGGCAACAACTTAGTAACTGCTGCCAAATATTGTATCACATTTTACAGCAAGCCAATGAAGAGCAACAGCACTAGGCGTGAAAAGCCATCAAACAGCCAAGAAAGACAGTGAGTGGAAGTAGGTTGCTGCTGCTGTTCCCATTAGAACAGCTCATTTGGTTTGCAGGACACTTCTGGGAATAAGCTGAATAAACTGGTTTAACTGGTCACATGCGGTACATGAGCCACAATTTGAATCCTTCTGACACAGAGCATTTCCTCCCACACGTATTAGCCTTCCAGAAAAACACCAAGAAGAATGCACACTATAAAAATTAAAGGTGAGACCAAAGATTAAGCATGTATTCTTAATGTCTAAGGATTAAAGTAGTCATTAAAAAAACGAAGTGATTTTTTCAAGGAGAAAGGACAGATGTTATGCTTCTCTAGAATAAGTCCCTGGCTAAAGGTCAAGAACACAGCATAAATTACAGCTGGTTTGATCAGCAAGTCTTTTCTCATAGGCATAAAAATTCTGGATCCTCCCAACACCAGTGCATATGACAGTCAGCAACAGACAAGTTAGACTAGTCAAATGTCAGATTTTTTTCACATTTTTTCACAATTATTGGTGCATTTTGATGTTTGAGATACAACCACCTAAACAAGCCATAAACTGATTCCTCAACAACAACATAAACAAGCCAGTATCTGAAGTCCAAAAATCAACTCTTAATCCACTCCTATTTCTACTTTGAGACAATGGGAAAATTCCCATCAGTTTAAAGGGGAGAAGAATTCAGCCACTAGGAAAAAAATAACCCAAACATTAATTTAAAAATCCGTGGTTCCTGTTGTTTCACATAGCAATTTTAATTGCAAAACTACCTCAGGAAAACATAGCTAAGTAAGTCTCTGTTACATGTTTTTCAGCTAAGAACTCTTTATATTTTTACAGTGATTAAAATTCTTGTGGCTCAGAGTAGTTGATATCACACATCCAAACTCTTTCACCTTATTTTCCTAATTTCCTCGTTCAGATTTTCATTTTTTCACTAACTGGCTTAAAGTTTCATTTTATTGGTGCACATACCTCTGCAAATATTTAACATAAAACACATGTTCACTTTTAAGGGCCCTGAGAACTCTGAAATCAACTAGGATTTTTAACTGTAGTCCATTCACTTCACTATGAAGTCTTCATGTTAAAGGATTATTATAAAAATGAGAGATTTCTATGAATACACATTTTCCTCAGCCTATGGTATTAAGATAGTTTATATCGTGACATCTCACAGCCCAACCCAGTTTTAGTTTTCCCTTTCATATACTCAGTAAGCAAATTGTCTAGAAATTCACCCATCAACAAACCTGACATCAGAAACTGAAATTATTTCTTGAATTTCTTTCACAACTCGTTAATGGCACAACACAAAAAAAATTGGTTATTCTCTTGAACTGAAATAGCACATTATTCCCAACTGTATTCCCAAGAGAAACCTCCATTTGAAAATAATAAATAAATCAATAAATAAATCAGAATCTTTAAAGGAATAAATTTTCAGTGATTTCAGGAACACTTAGTCCATATAAATGTCTTACAAGTAAAGGCTTTCAAAGGCACTGTTCAAGCAGCAGGAAAAAGGGTTTCCATTTATAAAATGGTTCCTATTTATGCAAAGGAAGGGAGTGCCCACTCTGCTAACATGCCAGGGGCTGTCATTATGCTGCCATTAAAACTTACTCTCAACTCATAAACAGACCCATTTCACTTTAAATTAAAAGGGAATAAGTCATAAAAAAAATAAAGGACATGTAAAAGCATGAGATGTTTTGCAAAACACTTAACTCACTAGCTTTTGGAGTCACAAACAGTGCTGTTTAACAGAAGCAAACTCCCAGCTATAGTGACTATAGCTTGGGGAATTTATGAATTAGTCAAATGTGTCCTTTTGCTACCCAAGAAGTTTTTTAGTTTTTTTGTGTTGTTTTTTTGGTTGTGTTTTTTTTGGTGTGTTTTTTTTAACTAAAAAGAAAAAAAGTACATTGCTGAGAGGACCATGGGAAATCCCACCCATCCATCCACTTTCAACTAGCAGAAGATATATGTTACATAACATTAGAAAAAAATGTTCTGGCATGGTTTTGGCAAGATTTTAGGCTTTCCCTAGCATGTTTTTGCATCTAGAATTCTTTCTGTAGTTAATACAAACTGAGGACTTCCAGAAGTGAGCACAGGTGTATTTGGCAAAGGTATTTTGTGCTTCTGTAGGAGGAAGAAAACCCATCTTCTGATCAGCAAGCATAAACTGATTAAAGAAAGCTATAGGGCAATGACAGAGGCGGTAATGACTGATAGCACTGCCAGGTACTTCTCCACCTATATAACCCCTTTAAAGGTTAGAGGTTAAGAAGGCAGTAGCAGTATCTGCCATAGCTTTTTTAATCATGATGTGATATACCAGTGAACAATTATTTTTCCTTCAAGCTTTGCTTCTAGATTAATGCAGCAATCTCTCAATAAATATATCCCCTTTTCAAAGCTTTCAGTTTTTCAATCTCACCAAATTCCTCTTCTTAATGCAACTTTATTAGAATTGTAGTTTCTCCCTGAAAAATTTCAACGTTTTTGGTGCTTTTACAGAGCATGTTGGAACAAAACATCAGCATTGCAGATTTATACTGGGAAAGGATGGAGCAATTACAACAAAGTAAAATTTACCAAGCACAATTCTTAAGAAACAACTCTTGCAAGAAAACTTTAAATCTTTTTTTTGATATCTGAATAGCACTTAGTATCATCTTTTGAGAGAAAATAATGTGGCTTCAGTGGGTTTTTTGGCAAATTAGGAACTGAGTTCCAATCAGATATTTGGGTATTTACTAAGGCAAGCACCTTAAATGCATCAATATGAATAAAAAGCTAAATATAGACAATATTCACTTAGTACTTATTTATTTATTTATTCAGGGGATGGTTGAAGCAGCAACAACTACAAGGCTGCTCTTCCACAAGTTTAATATTATTCTTAAGCCTTGTAGCAAAAAAGGAAAAAAAAAAGGTCACTGACACTTGTTAGCACAATAAAGGTAAAAAACAACTGCACCAGTAGGTTTGGAATATCCTACCTTACATAGAGGCCAAACTCAGATCTTCTCTAAGCCATAGTAAATCCATTAAATGTAATAGTATATTCAATTAAAGTTGCATTTGCCATAGATCTGAACGTAGCATTATAAGCCCACATTAACAACAGAAAGATTGGTTGTTCCAACTCTACAGTATCAGAGGAACAAGTGCAAGATAAAGTCAGCCTCTGTAAAGGGAACTTTGTTGGCTGCTAAAAGTTGAAGTCAGAGCCAAATTATAAACCAAATCAATTCACTTATACTGGTTTAGCAGTCACGTTGAAAAATGACACAAGGCATTATTCTGATCACTTTCCTGGTGTCATGCTCTTCCCCCCCTACCTGGAAAAATCAAACCCATGAGATTATTGGATTAGCATCTGAAAGAGGACAGAGTACGTTCTGCCCAGGTTTTATGTGAACACAGCAACAGTCAAAATAGAGTTTACCATGTCACATTCTCAGTCAGTAGTGCTCAATCTGACAAGGAGGACAAATTACAGCTGGGAAGTCCAACGGAAATGAATGTGGCACTACAGCAAGTGCTCCCCTTGTTGTCTGTGCTTCCCACCACACTCTGTGCTGCTGGATTGGATGTGGCCCCTACAGGCACATCTACATTCAGTTTATAGTTAATATTGGCACTTAGCATTCTCTCAGAAGACAAGAATGTACTCTCTGTCCCAGGGTCTCTGCTATGGTTTCAAAGCTTCATCTTGTCTTTATATAATTTAAATATAAATTATTTTACCTTAAATGCCAAGTCCATCTCACTTGAAAAATACGAATATTAGAGTTCAAGCACCAGGGAGAAGGTGGGAAAAAGCAATTCCAGGGAGAACAAGGCTTCTTTGGGTAACCTGCACTTAGATTGGCTAACATTGCTTGTGAACCCGCAACCCCACTCAGACTAACCATTTTTCTTTCCCAGAAGAAGGAGTTCTTTATTTTACTGTGCACTGTGACAAGAAGTTTTGGTGGCTTTTTAACCTCTACCATATAAGCAGATCTATTTGACAGTAACGCATAAACCAAAATGTTTTCCAGGCAAACTACTGTGCAAAAATCCCCTTCAAATCCTCCTTTCATAAGTTACTTTTGGCTCCATAGTATAAATTGCTGGTATCAGAGAGTTCAAAAAAAGTATTTGGTTACCAAGAAAAAATAATTTATGTCTGTTAATGCTTCTGCAAACAATTTTCTGGACTAAAGAACACAAAACAACATCAGAGAAAGAATCTGTTTTCCTCACTTTTGAAATACACATTACTAAATATGTTATTCACAGGTATCAAAGTAAATAATTCTATTTGTCTGAAGAAGCAGGCAAGCACACTGTATAATCCCATTCAGAATAATAAAAATATAATCTGAAGACAAAATAATGCAAAAGAAACTCCCAGCAAATTTAAATGGTTATATAGAAAGACTTTTTCTGAACCTCAGTGTTTCTGTGGCTGGAAGCCCATTCAAAATTTCTTGCATTCTTTTGCTCGTGACTAGTCCAGATGTTTTTCTTGGGCCAAATTACTCTCCAGGTTAAAGAGTTGAAACAATATAACTTTATTTACTTTCAAAGTAGCTTGCTGGCCTCCCTAGCTACAAAGGGACATGCAAGGGACAGATACAGAACTTCATTTGTTATTAGGGCAACTGCCTCTTCACTGTTACCAGAACACAAAAACTAGCACACCAGTTCTCCTAGATCTACCTGAACTCGCCTCTGCAAGAGAGAAGCAGAATAAGAATAAGCAAACAATACATTTTGTCATTAACAAAAACCACTGGTGTTTTCACTCCAAAAAGACAAAAGTATAACGCTACATCTACACAAGCTTAGTTTGGATGCAAAACAGGTTTCCAAGATGATTGATTTGGAAACCATGAAGTCTGGGGTCTTGTTTATGGCCTGAAGTTTAGAGTTCTTGATCAACCTCCAAAAAAACAGCTCATCACTGTTGTTTTAATAGACATTAATCTCAAAAACAATATGACTAGAAGAACAGTAACATTTCTAGGAATAATTTTACAACATTTTCAGATAAGGTCAAAGACAGCATTTTAGGGGGGTAGGAATAAAAAAGCCTTCAAAAACTGGAAAAAAAAAAAAAAGTAGGTAAAAAAAATACTTTTCCAAATGTGCAGGATTAATTTATAGGACACTAATGGGTCATCAGAGCATAAAGAAAATCATGCTGGTACTTTCAAGGCTAAACTCAGTGCTTGGGGAATATAACTGACTCCAATATTTTTTTCTTTTTTAATTCTCAGCTCAGTCTTTATTTCTTCCAAGGCAGTGAATTTCCAGAACTTTCACTAGGGTTAGATGCTCTCAGTTCAACTTCGAATATGTCATCTAGAGTATGAAAGAGTCCTCCTTATTTTTATCATCCTAGTTGGAATGAAAGAAGCATTTTCAGCTATCTTATCAGCTAGCATTGCAAGACTCCGTTCTCACTCCCATCTCAGGATGTATTATTAATGATAGAAGAGCACAGCAGGCAATAGAATTTTACACAATTGATGGTGCTCAGTACCATGCCAAGATATTATTAATGTAGCTCTTTGTGAAAACAAAACAGATTTCAAACACAGCCTGCAGCTCATGGGGCCATGGTTTCATATTTCAGGATGGGATTCTTCTGTTATGGACAAAGAAGCAAGATTACTCTAGGTCACTGTTGCATATGTCTCTGTCTCTACACCCTTCTTTATTGCCCCCGATCTCTGGGCATTGTCAGTACATCCTTGGTGCTTTTTCACCCCCCAACCTAAAATCCTGCAGGAAACCTGGAACATAATCCATTGGTTTTATTTTGAAGTTCAGTAAAGGTCCCATATCACAGTGCCTCAAAAAAACTTATTAAATCAGAATAGGAATGGAATCTAATTTTGTTCAAGACTTGGTTTAACTGCTAATCATTGCCCTGAAAATCCCAAAACAAATGCAAACCAATACAAAACAAAACAAAAATAAATAATAATAAAAAAACAAACAAAAACCCAAACAACAACAAACTCCATTGTTTTAGCTGTTTTTCATTATCAGAGTTAGTTTGCTTGCTGTTCACATCACTGTTGAGACATAAAAATTAGCAGCTAGATGATAAGAAGAAAGGAGTTGATCCACTCAGCCTAGAACACTAGTACTCCTACAATGAGACCGTAGATACCAGGCTGCTGAAGTTCTTACCAAGCAAAGGTGCTGTGAAGGGAACACGATGCTTTGGCTAACGGGACAGATTAGGTAAAGTATCAATTTGTGTCTAACAGCAGTCAGGTATCAGTGTTGCCCTTCTGCAGAACACCCAGCACTGGAGCTATGACTCCCCTAAAGGAATTTTCTCTCAGCAGTTTCCTAAAAGCAAGATAAAGCTGAACTTCATTTCCACCAGTGAACTGTAACGGGAGAGCTCTGATGATACATTACACATAAGAAATTAGTCATCCTGTGGTTTCCTGCTTCAGTTTATTAAGTGCAGAGTTGCTTGGCCTTTTTCCCCAGCTATGACCCTTCTCCTCCTCAGAAGCCCTTGAAGATAGCTCTTTCCTTTCCCACTCTCCATAGTTACAGTCAGTCTCAAGGATATAAGTTTGTTATGCAGGCTCCTACTTTTGGCTCAGAGGCAAAAACCTACACCCACATCTTGTAAAATCATGGTGGCCAACAACAGCCTGAAATGCAGACAAGAGCAACAGAACTACACAGCTAGCTTACAACTGCACCAGTGTTTTAAATGTATGTATTTTTTCAAATCTAGAGGTATCCCTAAGCATCTCCTACTATTAAGGACCTTTATTGTAAATTCCAAAGAGTTCTACAGGCTTCCTTGTCAATGTCAAACTCCTCAGCAAATAGTAGCATGATGACTGGGAACAAAGAGCTGCCTGCTGATCAAACATGACAGGGCAAGAAATTCAAAGTTCTCTAGATGTAAGCTAACAGTTGAAGGAAAATTTGTGCAGCACCTGGTATTCCTTATACCTAGTAAGATAAGACATTCTCACACAGACATCTTCATAATCATATTTGGTTCATAATCGTTTCAAAAAATATTTTCTTAACAGCTTAAATATCAGCTAGGTGTGGGAAAGGAAAGCAGGTCTTGAAGTAGAAGTGTCTAAAGATCAAGTAAAAAATCATTGCTTCTAAACTATGTAAACAGTATACTAGCAAGAAGAAGAAGAAAAAAAGCAGATGATCCTTTTTGACTTCCTAATGTGTGCAACAGATTGTCAGTAGTACAAAACCATGGGTCTCCGAGGAAGTCAGTCAGGCTGCTCCAGATTACATTTAACTGAGATCTGGTCCTCAAAATCAAGAATGTTCTTGGCTATAGTACCAGAAGGCTAAAGTTTCATATTTTGACTAAACCTTATCATTATTCTGCATGCATACACATGCAAATACTCATTGTCAGCCTGAAGATTACCTACAGTAATTGACATTTTTTCAGATAAATTACTAAAAATGTTATTCTCCTGACCAAATCTTCTCTCATATCTCCCTTTATTTACGTGTCTTTCATACTGTCTTTACATATTTTTTCTCTTTTTCTAACATTTTAAGAAGACCTTCCATATGCTTTCTTCTAAGCTTCTTTCAGAATAATTCAGATTTGTCTTGGAGCAGCAGTGGCTGGAAATGGTTTCCTATTGTTAATGGTTTCATATTTTGACTAAAACCTATCATTTATTCTGCATGCATACACATGCAAATACTCATTGTCAGCCTGAAGATTACCTACAGTAATTGACATTTTTCAGATAAATTACTAAAAATGTTATTCTCCTGACCAAATCTTCTCTCATATCTCCCTTTATTTACGTGTCTTTCATACTGTCTTTACATATTTTTTCTCTTTTTCTAACATTTTAAGAAGACCTTCCATATGCTTTCTTCTAAGCTTCTTTCAGAATAATTCAGATTTGTCTTGGAGCAGCAGTGGCTGGAAATGGTTTCCTATTGTTAATGTAGTTATCTCTTCTCTGGTGACAAGCTTATCTTCAAGTTGTTTAACAGTTCTGGAAAGCTCCTCAAAACATGTTCCCCATGAGAGGGAGTTGTATTTTGGCAACTCTTAGGCTGTTTTCTTTTTTTTTTTTTTTCAGGCATAGCACATTCATCTGAAGGGTGTTTTTGTCATCACAAGTATTATTGTGGTGCCATGGAGTGGGCATCCTGAATGCTTCTGCAATGCACCTGCTGGTCCCAGACTTAGCTCTTTTAAAGACATATCCTTTATGTCTACAGCTGAGAAGGAGGGGGAGTGTGCAAGCACCACTTGGCAGTTATGTGCAAACATTCATCCATCATTACATGTGGGACCCAGATCCAGCAGTGGTGGTCTCTTAGCTTATATTCCCTGGATTTCCTCATAATAAGGGTATAAATTACAAGCAATTAGGGTGATAGTTATTGCTTGAAAAAAAGCTACTGAAAGGAAGCAAACTCTTACTTCATATATGTTGGGAAACATTTCAGAGGACATTCCCTGATGGGAACAGTTAATTTTTGTGGGGTCTTTGTAGTCTGATTTTTAAGTGCAATCTTAAGTGGTGCTGAAAGCACTGCAGTAAGAGATCCAGTAGGTGATGCATTAGAACCTAATGGCACTCAGTTCATGATGCAGAGTCTTCAGACAAGATTGACTTTTAAGGCTAGATCAACCCTGGATAACACCTGAAGAAACACCTTTTCTGGCAGTGCTGCATCAATGCAGATCCTGCTCCTCCTTCTCATCTTCCTCACACTGAAAAGGCACATTTTAAATCTCAAAACCATATTCCCCTGCTAGAAAGTGTTGGTCCCTGGCCTTAGTCACTGGAAAAACTCTTTCCTGTCATTGGTAGTCTCAACATAATTCAAACTATTAATCTAAAAAAACTTTTAGGCATGCTCTAAATTACAGTTGCATTATTCTATTAGCTTGAATATTCATTATTATTTAAATTTTTTCTTGTATTTTGGTTTGAACACAGCTTGTCATGTTTCCCATCCAGTTCTGAGAAAAATACAAAGGTGAGCAAGTTGCAGGGCAGGAGTTCAATTCTACTTTAATAACCATTTTTGCTGGATGTGTGTTACTATAATTTGCAAGAAGATGAGGAAAACAAAAACTATTGGCATCTTCTGCTGTAACTTCTGTTGTGGTACCACTGGTCTTTCAATAGTATAGGGATCAAATTTGTGCCTATTGCAATGTTCCTAAACCATCCTCTGGTTATGCCCACATGCAGCCTGTTAACCAGAGCAAACCATCCTGGGATCTTTACAAGTCAATTAGCACAGTCTGGCACAGTGCTTCCAAAAGCATTATTTTCTTGGATTGTTTCTGCACTTGTTTGTGGGTGTCTGGACACATAGCCAGAATTATTTGTTTCAATATGCCTTATTTCCCAGGCAATTACTTCATCTGCAAAAGATTCTATCTGCTGCTTAGGTGTGGGAGCCTGCAGAAAGCTCTCGGTATTCATACAATACTTGCCCAGGGAGGTGTTGGAGGCACTTTTCTTGGAGGTGTTAAAAAAATGTGTAGACATGGTGTTTTGGGAGGTTTTTTAGTGATTGGAGATTACAGAGGAGGCAGTTGGACTTGATGATCTTGAAGGTCTTTTCCAACCTTGATGATTCTATGATTGTCCTACACATACATTTTAAAATGAGCGAGTTCCAGAAAAAGCTAAGATCATGCCTGGTTTCCAATCCACTGAGCCAAGTGAGTAAACTGCAGTGAACTTCCAGTACCTTCAAACCCAGCTCAGAAATGGCTTTGCTTAGTTTGGGAATGGTGTGACCAAATACACCCAGCTAATGTCAATGACTGGCTGTGGACAAGTTCCTCCCCACTTCACTTTACACAAGGTGCAGCACTGGCATGGCTCTGCATCACCTCACACAGCAGAGTTTCTGCACAGGGCAGCAAGTTCCCACCTGAATCTCACACTCAGCAGAGGAATTGGAGAGAACCTGCAGCAGTGTGCTGGCAACAGGCTCCAGCCCTGCACCAGGATGGGGAGTTCACATTTCCAAGCCTTGTTAGCCCCCGCTTATCATTACTGTGCAAGGGCTAAAACTGAGATAACAGCTCTTGCTATTACTGCAACCAGGGACAGGGACAATGAAAACACTGGACAAGTTTTAAAATAATGCTTGTGTCACAATGCTACTGTTACAAAGTCTCTCATGCCCTGCAACGAATAATTTAACATTCTTCATGTCTGAATTGTATAGAAATTAATGAAACTTAAACTTCAGACAGAAGTGAAATTATTTTCTTTTTCTTTTTTCTTTTTTTATGAAGTAAGATTTTTTTATCTTCCTGAAGTTTCATTAAAGTAACAAGGATAACAGCTTCCAGATTTCTGAAACAAGCAGTGGACAAACTTCTTCACCACTATTGCTTTCATATCTATAGAATCCAAACTCAGTTCTGGAAAAGCTGACCTTGAAATTTCAAATGAATGGACTCTCACTAAATACTTTTCTATGCCCTGCTTTCCATTTCTTTCTGATGAAAAACAATTAGAGGAACCTTTCCCAGAAATCTATTGATTCTAGCCTCAGGAAGTAAAAAGATGCAAAAACTAAAGACAGAACTTAGCGAACTATTTTGGAATCTCAAGAGATTTACATTCATTATTAATTCTAATTTTGAACAGAAGTTGAACATACTTCTCTTTTATCCAGTTTACTAACTATCTCTGAAACAGTTGAAGTCTGGTTAATAAACATAATCCTCTAAACTTGTAGTAGGAATTATTTCATGAAATGCTCTTGTAAATGCTTTCAGATTTCATCAAAACATAATTATAGTGCAACATCATAACAAATTGACAAATGTGAATCAAGTTTCATTCAGTGAGTCTGATGTTGTTGTATATTAAACTGATAAGGGATACATTAATCCAGACTTCTTAACAGTTTTCAGATTTCAAAAATCCTGGGCAGGTATTTATTTTAAATTACGTACAGATAATATCTTTCCTTCTGTTTCTCTTAGTTAAAGAAACCCACCCAAAATTTGCAGCTATGGTAAACATTCCATTTTCCTATCTAAGTGGGATTTTTTTACAAAAATGCAGATGGATCAGGAGGAACAGATAGCTGCAGATGTGAGAACAGCCATTTAAGATCAGTCTGCTATAATTAATTGACACTTCTAGGATTTTCCAAAATGTTAGTCATATATTCAGCCACAAACTACAGTAGTATCTGGCTAAGAATCAACTTACCATGACTAATTGAGAGTTCCTTCAACACACATCTACCCTGAACTGCAAAACGTCTCTGCTTTAAGAATCATACACACATCTTTCAATGGGCAATGGACATTCTGCCGCTTTCTTCCAATAATCTAAGATTCTACCATAAAATACAGAGGAAAAGTATTAGAAAGCATAGAAAGCATGACCAATGGTTAGAAGTACATAAGATATGATTTTGTTCATTATCTGTAGGACACAAAATGGATACAAAATAATATTGACAATGTGAAGCATTTAATCATTGCATAAGTTTGAAACTCTCTGAGATGTCAGTGAATATATGTGAAACTATGCAATCTGCAAAATTCAATTAAACCATCAGAAAAAGAAAGCTAATATTTTTGAGTATTAGCTCAGACTGCTGGCTCAGTTGCCAGTGGTCTCAAAGCAAATGAGTCTGTCACTCTCTTCTGTAGAACACTGAAACAGGTGCACATAAATGGAGGGCTCTCTGGAGCACTGAATTGCCAACCCCACGCAAAGAGCACAGGACCGAGAGGTGCCATCAAACTTCTGGCCATCTCTGAGGCTCTCTTCTTTCAAACATAACTAGGCCTGAAAAGACACAGTGGGAGCTTGCTCTATGGACTGTATTTCTCCGTGCTCTGCAAGGTCAACAGCTTCTGACTATCCACTTGACAGAGCAGACTGCAGGGATGGTCTTCCCAAAAGTGCTATCAGCCAATAGCACTCATCTGCCTCTGAGAATTACTGGCGTAACTATGACTGTCAGAGAGACAAAAATGAGAATATGAAGATATGTAAAAATAACCCTTATTTTGCTTGCGATGATCTCTTGTAATCACTTACAGATTGAGTGTCTTTTTGCATACTGGGTGTTCAGGATATGCCTAAGACAATTGCTTTAGGAATGTCTAGCCCAAATAGACATGATGATATACTTCTGTAGCTTTCTGCAAATGAATAAAGCATTATAAGAATAATGTGTGTGCACAAGATAAAAGTTAACATGGGAAGAAACAAATGCGAAAAGCTGCAAACAGATCATTTGTGGAATGGATTTTAAAATATTACTTGAAGTTGATATTTTTTTCAGAAGAATTTTATATAGTTCTTATTAGAATCGGCAAATTAAATGTCCTGCATTTCAGCTTTATAATATTTGAAAGAAATCATGTTTCATTTAGGGATGGGATGAGACAGGCTGGAATGGGATGGGAAGGGATGCTGAAATTAAAAAAAAAAAAGATACATTTTTTTTAAAAGCACAGACTAAAATAATGCTGCATCTTTCAGTAAACAGATAAGTAGATTAAAAGCATTAAAAAACCTTTAAAATTTTAATATAGATGTGAAATTGTTGCTTTGACATGGAACAGCTATCTATGCATCTTTAAAAGGAAAGATTTCCTCTAAAGCGACAATGAAAATGGTTTTGTTGGTATTCAGGATAAAAATATGTGCTCAACAATTTATATTTCTGAACCCAGCACCTGGAGAACATACATTGTAGAGAAGCAATGAAGTTAGTAAAAGGAGAAAAAGTTCTCCCATGGTGGTTCAAGTTATTTTTCTTTCTCATACTTCCTACTGTTGGGATTTACACAAACAGTAAAACTTATTGGTTTAACTTGGTCAATTCAGTGAAATTCTTATTCCCTGTCATTGTGGGTTCTACAGAGAGGATAGTAGAAAGCGTTCATTTGTAATTAAATTTTACTCTATCTCAGCAGCAAGACGGAGTATGAGAGAAGGCTGAAAATGTGCATGGCAAGTAATTTTAATTATGACAGTTGGGAAAAAAATAACATCACAGAATCTTAATTTTCTTATATCCTACTTAGAGAGGGAAGCAAATTAAAGGCACTTAAATTTAATTGTTAGGTAGACAATAGAATCTATGTTACAATTAGTTAAGATTATAGGTAGGAACAACAGGAAAATGTATAATTTCGAAATTGTCAGTGGAAAAAATGGGGAGAGAAAAATGCCACTGTGTCTATTAACCTTAAACTAGTGCACAAAATTCTTGCTGGCTCATGTTTGCTTTTACTTAAGATGGTTACTACAATACTAGTCAGACAGCAAACATATGGTTTGTGAGACTTCTGCTGAACTGTGGATTTGTTTTCGTACTTCAGAATATCCAAAAAGAAAAAGAGAGACACACTGTGCCTGGTCCTTCCAAATGATCCCACTTTGCAGAGAATTTGCTTCCTGTAGAAGCCTCTTCCAGCTGCTTGCATTGTAGAGGATATGCCTTGAAAAGGAAATATATAACTCCTGCCAACCTCAAACATGGAAAAAATCTTGAGGAAGCTTCCAAAAATTAGTGAACAGCAGGAAGAAAAAAAAAATATTTTAAAAAATGATAAAAAAACATGTTACAAAAAGATTTAATTCTAAATTGTTACTTACTTAGCTCTGGGTATCTCATGAAAATCTGTAGTCTCATTTACTCATGCTTTTCTTCCCTAACTTGGGGTTTCAAAATTCTTTCTCAATAAATCAAGCCCAAAATTCTTGTGCAAACATATGACTTCTGTTGCTGGGATGGAATAAGGAAAATAGAAGCAAGCCTTGCAATAAAATCAGGAAAGCTGACAGATCTCATACAACCAGTATTTCTACTGTATTTTCTAATCAAATGTTCACACAGTTGGCAATAATACAGAATAAACCACTTGCCCATTGCCCATTTGCCCATTGCTTGTACTCCTGAACAATTTAAATCCCTGCATTTATTCCCCTTTCATCCTTTGCAGCCCTTCCAGAATTGTATATTTAACTGGAAAGGGGCTGAAGTGGGATCCAGGGCAGGTGCTGCAATGGTTTTACTCCATTTCACTGATGTGCTTGCACAGATACTGATCTCTGATAATGAGAGCTGCCACTGCAAGTGCATAGAAACACTCAAAACAAGGCCAGAAAAAAACACAGAGATCCAAATGCAAAACACAGAGTCATCATTAAGAAAAACAAAACCAAAACCCTAAGAACCTAGAAGGCTATGACCATATGTTCTGAGGATATGGTTAATGTTTTGTACAGCAAAGACCAAGCATGACTACAAAAAAAAAAAAAAAAAAAAAAAAGGCAGCCACTTTTCACAGCAGAATGGCCAAAAACTCCACAGGGTAGGCAGATCATATTGTGGGCAATAACTGGCATGAAGGTGCACATCCAGAAGCCGTGTTCCTTCAATGAGTGCAGATGTGCAGCCAGTCATCTCCCCACCTTCTCCATTCTCTTAGCTGTATGAAGAAGAAATGCACGTTCCCCTGGCTTTGAAAGAACTTCAGTTCTGAATTTAAATAAGTTACCAAAGTTGAATAAGTAACTCCCAAGTGAAACAAATAAAGTAATACCGCAACTGAAAAGAATTCTCGTATTGCAGTTGTCTCCAGTAGAATAAGCCACACAGGGACAGTATAACCTGGTTTTCTTTTCTGGTTTGATAATTTACTTGTGACTGAAGGGTCAGTTTGAAAGAGAAAGGAGAAGAAAAGTCCACATAGCTACCAAGACTCAGCAATTCAAAGCTGTTTAAAGAAGTATAATAATACCATGGGACAGGGCAGGTTTGAAATCATTAAGGAGACCAAATCTTGAGAGAGGAAATTGTAGCAAGATTGCATTATTTATAGAGTTAAACTATTCACTGGACTCAAACCAAAGTAGTCTCTATTAAGCAACAAGACTTTGCCTGCTCTTAACAAGCCATTCTGTTCTGTCTCCTATCAATATTGCAACAGCTGGTTTTAGTAAAACTTCTGGTAATGAGATTTGGACCTGTGTAATTCTGCTTCTGATGAACTTTGTAATTTTAGCATTATAACTCTTGTGAAAGATATTTTCAAATGCAGACATACAAAACATTCCTCCAGCTATAATTACAGCAATTTCAAAGGAAAGAATGTATTTGAAGTTTTATCTGCTTAGTCTACTTTGCATTTCAGTGTCTCCTATCAGCATCCTTTTTAGCTTGAAAATGTTCTTGAAAATCTCTCTAAAAATGTTTTTGCTGATTTGGAGTCCAGTCCTGTAAAAATGGTACAACGTGTAGATGGACATCAAAATCTTATAGCTTATCCTGTGGGAGCATGACCTTTCCAACCATTCCCATGAAGATTTTCCCTTTCAAAAATCCACAAAGAAATCTGCAAATACTTTCACTCTAGGCACTGAGAGATTTAAACAACAGTGCTGTAACATTTTGTTTACGTTGGATAAAATAATTTGCTGGAAACAAAGTCATTATGCACTGTACCAGAGCCTTCAGAGTACAACATAGAAAAAGAAGTAGCTAAGAAAGCATCAAAATAAAGAAAGGGTGGAGAATGACAGCAAAGTTCGAAGCAGAATACAGGTTTTTTTGCTTGAGTTCTCAATTAATGTCTTTTGTCTAAAAGAGAAAATGCAATATCCTTGCTCATGTATTGTTGTTTTTTTCTTTCTGTGAACACATTGCAACATAAAATGAGGATTGAGAAGGTGCAATACTTAATTTCATCAGTGCTGAAAAATAGGATACTCTGATGCAGAAATGGGAATGGGAAACTCATCTAAACAGGCTTACAAAGCAAAAAAAGGGTAGGTATTATTATAACCTACTATATCACCTTAGTAAGCAGCATTCAAAACAAGTTCAGGTCCTAATGGACCTTTACTTGACCTTCCACAAACCTTGTGGAGGTCTCACATCATATCTGAAAGGAAAATTTTACACATCCCCAACAGGATCCTTCAGAAATCAGAGTGGAGGTTTCCTTGTAAGGAGCATCAAGCTGTAACAATTCTACCATGCTAATTATACTACACCTGGCAACAGCACATATTATTACCTCTTAAGAAGTAAAGTTCTAAGAAAATATTATGCTATGAAGGAATGATTTTGCAGTCACACAAAGCACAATGGAATGAAAATGGAAGAAAAGTGCTTCATGATTTGATATGAAATAAAATGAGCAGGGGAGGGGTAAATTTTATGAATTAAAACAAAGGGGCCATTCCCATTCACCACCAACACTCCAGCTCCCCTCTTTGAGAGGAGCGCTGAAAATAAAGCAACTCACTCCATGCAAATACATAAATAACTGAGAAAGATGACAAATCAAACATTTATTGAGCTGCAGACTTTGCAAAAGCCAGAACACTGTAAATTGTCCTCCTGTTGATGTGTAGGTATTTATCATTTTGAACATTATATATTTGCTATAGATACAAGTCAGCAAAAAAGAGAATAAAGGGACATTATCAAATGTCCAGTCCATTTGGTAACTCATTTTCCTTAAAAAAAAAACCTCATGGATTAGATCAGCTATGAATTAAAATGACAGATTTATGAGTGAAAGCTAGAATATTGTCCACACATGGAATATCATCATATAAGAAATTAAGTCTGAGTGGAAAGGAAAGAAAGCACCTTCTTTTGAGTTGCTGTTCTCTATTCTTCACTTCACTTTTTCTCAGAGCAGCATTATTCAGTGGAACATCACATCTGTTTTCAGCTTGGACACAACAGTAACACAGATCTGGAATGATCGGCAGAGAATGGTGTAATGACAAAGTAATTTTTCTAGAAACCAGTGCAAACTTACTCTGAGCAACAGAAGCTGAAGAAAAATACCATCAGTTTCCTTAGCAGAGGCCATTACTCTTTGGAAGTTCACTATCACAGCCTCCACTAATTGACAGCAAGCCTGTTTAGTGGACTAGAACAACCTTCAAGCTATTCTCCTGGAGGCAAGCGACACTTAGTGACACAGAGCTATATTAGAAGTGCTAGTTGGACTGTTCAAGTATACAGTATAGGAGTTCACAATTGCTTCTGTTTTTTCTAGAGACTTAGCTCTCACCATGAACTGTATAGAGAATTAAGTCTCTGAACTTTCATTATCTGAATTGCATTTCAACAAGAAACTAGCTTATGAAAGGCATCTACTGGTCTTTATTGCAGTTTCTTCCAGCAGGACTGCCCCACAGCAGTCACTACCTCGACTTCTAGAACCTAGGAATCACAGGTCTCTCCTTTGAAATGTAACATGTGAGGCAAGAAAAATTCAATAAGGGGAAGTGTAGAGTTTTGCATTTCGGGAAGAACAACACAATGTCCCAGTACAGGTTGGGGGCTGACCTGTTGGAGAGTAGTGTAGGTGAAAGAGACCTGGGGGTCCTGGTAGACAGGAGGATGACCATGAGCCAGCAATGTGCCCTTGTGGCCAAGAAGGCCAATGGCATCCTGGGGTGCATTAGAAAGGGTGTGGTTAGTAGGTCAAGAGAGGTTCTCCTCCCCCTCTATTCTGCATTGGTGAGGCCACATCTGGAGTATTGTGTCCAGTTCTGGGCCCCTCAGTTCAAAAAGGACAGGGAACTGCTCGAAAGAGTCCAGCGCAGAGCTACGAAGATGATGAAGGGAGTGGAACATCTCCCTTATGAGGAAAGGCTGAGGGAGCTGGGTCTCTTTAGCTTGGAGAAAAGGAGACTGAGGGGTGACCTCATCAATGTTTACAAATATGTAAGGGGTGAGTGTCAGGGAGATGGAGTTAGGCTTTTCTCAGTGATGACCAGTGATAGGACAAGGGGTAATGGGTGTAAATTGGAGCATAGGAAGTTCAAGGTGAATATCCAAAAAAATTTTTTTTACTGTGAGAGTGACAGAGCACTGGAACAGACTGCCCAGGGAGGTTGTGGAGTCTCCCTCACTGGAGACATTCAAAACCCACCTGGATGAGTTCCTGTGTGATGTACTCTAGGTGACCCTGCTCTGGCAGGGGGGTTGGACTAGATGATCTCTCGAGGTCCCTTCCAGCCCCTAAGATTCTATGATTCTATGATTCTATGATTCTATAAGTTATACATTTGGTCTAATGTTGGAAACAAAGACCAAGGCATGTTGCTATCAGTGGACTGATAGATTTGGAAGAGAAACAGAGAAGGTAATCTGGGGGAACACTGGAGGTGAAAACTTTTTGTAGATGGCAACATTTATCTGTCACCATTAACTGACTTCTGTTCAGGAGAGTGACTTAGTATCTACTTTTTTGCTTTATGGGTGATTTATCTGTATCTAATGTTCAAGAGGCTGTAGATGAGCCCAGCAGTATAAACTTAAAAGTTATAAGTCATACTAGTTTTCTACTTTGACTTCTGATTTTGAGATGTGAATCTTACAAGTTAAGAAGTATCAATTATGAGGAAAGAGGGATTTAAGCTAGGCCAACAGTTAATGGACTGGGGATTAAGTGTGGGTTTATTAAGGATTACTAGAACTATGAAGTTCGTAGAGTCCTTATTGAGCAATCATCTTTGGTTTTCTGCTTTCTGAAATGTTTCGGTAATATTTGGTGTAGATGCTATCTGGTTTCAGTGAGCTATGGTAACCTAGATTTTTCTTTTCTACAGGTTGTACCTTACAATACCTTGAATTAGTGTAGTAAATATGCTTATTTGGCAAAAGATATCATATATACGACACTTCTGTCTAATATATAAGTCCTTTTTAAACGCTAACATTTGTTTTGCTCTGTGCCTTAACATCATTCTAGCACTAATAATACTTTTATTCATGTTACATCTCTTTTTAGCTGGTATGTTTCCTATAATGGATGTCAGGCTTCTAATCTGCAACCCTAGGATCTCCTTGGAGTTCTGTAAAATCATTTGCCATGGACTATGAAACCTCATTGGCTAATTCCTTTAGTACTCTCTGATGGATTTAATCTGGCCTTGCTGATTCAAAACATTAATTCAGTCCAGGTAATTTCTCACTTGCTCTTTACGGTGTTGATGTCTCTTCTCTTATGTTGTTCATCTACTCCCAGCATAATTAATCATTTCACAGAAGAGTTGTTTTGAGTGAACTGAAGCAGAGCAAGTACTTAGAAATTCCACTTTTCCTCCCCTCTAGTGTATTTACTTTCTGATAATTAGAGCTCTTACCTTCCCTTTTATCTTCTCTTTTTCTCTGAAGTAGCTAAATAATTATTTTTTTCATTATCTATTATGAAATTATATTACTACTGAACTTTGCATATCCAATATATTTTTTTTTGTAACTTCTTATCCTCACTTTGCTTACCCTTGCAATAAAATGTTGCAGTTGCAATGAATTCTCATCTCTGTATATTCTAGAACTTCTACCTCCAAAGCAGATTCATTTCTCATGTTTCATTTGTGGAATTTCCTCTTAATGTGAACCATGCTGCTTCAGGGATTTTCATGAACCTTTGGCTTCAATACACAGAAGCACCAGCAACAGGATTTAGGGATGAAAGAATAAATCTCTCTAGGTAGAGAGGTCATTCCTTTTTATTTCTAGGAAAAAAAAAAAAAAAAATCTTTCAAAGCCAGGAGAAGTATTTTTCCTTTGTATCTTCCAACATGGAAATAGAAAATCAGAGCAATGAACTTCTATCATCAAATCCTTCTCAGAGAAAGCCTTTGGACAACTATCAAATTTTTACCTAGACCACAATAGTGTGACAGAAAATGTATGTGTTTGTGTTTTATCCTCCTTTTCTTTGCTTAAAAGGATTTTGATTAGTTATCATAAGGAATAAGTGCTAGCTCTCATTTCCTGGGGAAAAGTATGCCCTTTGTCCCATGTGGGCAGAGACTATCAGCTGCAATCTACCTATTCATTTCTGCAAGTGACATCATTCTAAAAGAGCTGGTTCTCCCAGTGCAGAAAGTCACATGAGACTGATAGCTTGGGGTAATAGTCTACTTATCTCATAGCCAGATACACCTCTGATCAAAGCTTTATTTTGTATGAAAAAGTAAAGAAACAATTCTGAAAATTAGTAATTTTCCCTCTTACTCATAGTATACGCATTGGCATTTTTAAAGTTTCTTGACTGTGGTTTTGTGATTGCTATTTGCCTGCATCATCTTGTATTTACTACCAAGTGAAAACAGTTTACTTCATAAACCACAAAAGCCCCTTGATATCCCTTTCACTGTACCATTAATAATGTAATCTGATGCCCTGACCATTAGACTAGATAGTTTATCAACAGCACATTAACCACTTAGTCTCAGTACATTCTACACAGTGTTGCTATCTTATATACCATCAGTTCCTGTCTATATCACATCTATTTTGAGTGAGAAAGAGAAGCACCACCATCTCGCCTCTAGCTGGTGGTCAGTAACTGCGGTCTCATCTTGGAGACACATGGATACAATTTTTGAGATATCGTAGACAGTTCTTCCCATACAGAATCTTAAAATGTAACTTTATACCCCACCTGGAGCACTGTGTCCAGTTCTGGAGCCCCCAACATAAGAAGAAGATCATGGAAAAAGATCAGAGAAGGGCCATGAAGATGATCCAAGGGCTGGTGCTTCTCTCATATGAGGACAGGTGTACAGATTTCAGGCCGTTCAGCCTGGAGAAGACAAGGCTTCAGGGAAATCTTATAGCAGCCTTCCAGTACCTGAAGGAGCCTATAGGAAAGCTGGAGAGGGACTTTTTACAAGGGCTTGCAGTGAGAGGACAAGGGGCAATAGATTCAAACTAGAAGAGGGGAGATTTAGGTTAGAAATTAGGAAGAAATTCTTTAGTGTGAGGGTGTTGAGACACTGCAACAGGTTGCCCAGGTAGGTTGTGGAGACCCCTCCCTGGAAATGTTCAAGGCCAGGTTGGATGGGGCTCTGAGCAATCTGATTTAGTGGCTCCATGCGGGGGATTTGGAACTAGATGATCTTTAAGGTCCCTGCGAACTCAAACCATTCTATGGTTCTATGAATTTTCTGGATAATCTCATGGTAGATGATACCAGAAGTTCTAATAAAACCTCCAAATAAATACCCATAATAGGAAAGTGATATATAATTGTTTGTTTTAAAAAGAACACAAAATAAAACCAGAGCAAAAGAATTTGGTTTTCTGGAGATGATTTTGACATCTGAACAAACAAGCAGTCCAAATGACATTGTCTAGCTGACAGAAAACTCTAGAAGTCTTTCTTCTTTCTGGACACCCAGACAATCAATAAATAACATGAACCTACTGCAGTTTCTCACTCAGTAGGAATGTTAATAAAAGCTGCACTGTGCATACAGAAATCCACTTTTAGTAAAATGTGTTAAGATGTAATTAATTTGAAACCCTTAAACCTCTCTCAGATTGACTTGGAACTGATCCAGAGAGGGCTGGATTTAGTGGGAGAGAAGGACAGCAGTTAGGAGGATTCTTATTTTAGCTTGGTTGTTTATGGAAATTCAAATTTAAAAAAATAAATAAATCCAAAAGATAGCTCTAAAGATATGAGACAATTGAAACAAAGAAAAGTTGTACGAATATTCTTTATATTTCATCAAGAACATAGTACTCCCCCCTCCAGCTGTCCGTCATAAAAAAAAATATGAGTTAAAAATAAAATTTTGGCCAAAGTAAATGGAAAATGAGAAGTCTGTTCAGATTTTAATGGTAATTTAGAGATAGAGAAGTAATTTTGCAAAGCACAGACATCTAAAGCATGGGGTCTGAGGTTGAGAGTTTTTATTGCTGTTTAGATTTACTTTAAGTGCTGTGACAGTCAATACAGATACTTATTCCAAAAGACTGGGCACCTGACAGCAGGTGTGCTGCATACAGCTTGTTTATGAGGACAACAAAGCAAAATATCAAGATCCTGAAAAATTACAACTTTCAAACTAAGAACAACATTACCAAAGGTCAACCAGAAAACAGAGCTATTACCCTCTCTAATCTACTTGTCACTGCTTTTAAAATAATTCAAAATTCAATCACTCCTGCAGTTGGAGATTCATAAAGTTTGATTCACGTTATGAACACACTACTATGCTTCTGGCTCCAAGAGTTTCTCCCTACAGAAAGCTGAATTACTAGTACTTAATTAATCTACCTCACAGAGGATGTATGCACCACTGCACCACTTTCTCATTGGTCAACTAAGACAATATCTCCTTCTGATGTTGTTGTAACCCTTGAGAGAGTAGAATTACAAAACTGAAATACTGAGTAGTTTTCTACCTGGCTACTTCCGTCTACTGCTGATAATACAGTCAAATAACCAATTTAAATTTGTAGAAATTGAATTTACCTTTTCAGTCAATCCCTTATCCGTGAAGGAGGAAAGGTGCCCATTAATGCAGTTAATCATGATACCTCCTAGAGCATGGACAGAACTTATGAAAAAATGCTGGTTTATGACTTTTAATGCAACAGAGGAGAAGAGTTACGGTTCATTTTTATTACCTCACTATTAACACTGGTGGTGCTATTAATGTGGACATTAACTTGTCCTCAAGCCTGAAGCATCTTAATTAAATTTTATTCAGTTCCACCAGTGATTTCAACAAGTTCTGACTGATCTAAAACCACTATGCTGATGCAGTACCAAACACTATACTGATTATATATAAGTATCTTATATATATTATATAATATATATATACTGATTATAAATATGTATTACACTGATAATAAGCATTGTGTATAAATACTCAGGATTTTTCTAATTAAACTTTGCTCTTTCAGAAACAAATTGTTTTCTCTGCTCACATCAACCAGTCATGTAACCTAGTCCTAAAGAAATAAAGTGCAACATGTCACACTTATTTCTTAATGCTTTTTTCTATAAATCCAAACTAATCTTCAAAGGGATAATATTGCAGACACTATTAAGGCAGGAAAAGATCAAGAAAACAATCTCCTTTTCTGCTCCTTGATACTTAGACACTACCTGTTTGTTTCATCTTTTAAATTGACCTTTCCGAAAGACTGCAAGATACTTCCTAAAGAATAAAGCATTACTAGGCTAAATCCACAGCATAGGAACTGGGACACAATAAAGTATAAACAAAAAGCTTCTGAAAGACCCCGATGTTTATATATTTCATCTTGTTATCAGAGATCTTCAGGTCTAGTTTAAAGGAATGTTCATCACAAACAATGTTGAATTTGTAGATGCTTAACACTCCCAAAAGCAATTTATAAGTTAGTATTTAAGTATAATAGGCTTAAATGTTCATATAAGAACTAAAAATAGAGCTGTTGTGCATTCTTTTTAAATTATTTATCTGCCTAGGCACGGGGAGGCAGTGGTATGAACGGAAAATAGCTGTCATTTTAAAGTACAATGTCTTGTGGCCGGGCAACCACTGAGTTTCTTAAATACATTCCCATGATACAGTCATGTTGAAAGAATTAGGTATCAGAAATGTCACAGATATCACAGATGGACACATGAATTTTTATTTATGTATAAAAATATCACAGCTGCTCAGCATTAACTTCACAGATGGGTATTTTCATGACATCACTCTTCTCACAGAGAAGGGTCAAGATGTCCAATGTTTATGCAACTTCATATAAAGAAACATATTATTGGTTTTGTATGGTGCACATCTACAGTGAATAGTTATAATCACATAAATTGCTGTCCCATATATTGTGTTCTCATCTGTGTCATGACATTAAATACTGATCAGCACCAGCAAGAATCTGGTCTTAGAGGCAGAGTCAAACTCTACCACTTCATGTTTTAATGAAACTGAGTAACGTATCTTGAAAACTGCATACAAAAGTTGTGTGTCTTTAAAATCTAATGTTTGAAATGGCTGACTTAAGTTCAAGGCAAGCAGGCAGATAGACAACACATAAGCAGAGCAGCTAGATTCGTTTTCATACTTCATAAAGGCCATGACAACTGGGGGAGGTTCCCAAAAACTAGAAGAGAGCAACCATCACTTCTGTCTTCAAGAAAGACAAGCAGGATGTGAGGATCTATAGGCTGGCCAGCCTTACCTCACTGCCCAGAAAGGTGATGGAACACATGATCCTGGAAACAATTTCAAAATGTGCTAAAAAAAGCAGGCAAGTGACACTAGTCAGCATGAATATATGAAAGCTAAATCGTGCTTCAGCCAACTGCAAGTCTGCTACTACGTGATGAGTAGTTTCATGGATGAGGGGACAGCAATGGACATTTCTTACCTTCACTTAAGAAAGGCTTTTGACACTGTCCCTTATAATATCTGCATAGACACCTGATAAAATACAGACTAGATAAGTGGATAGTAACATGGACTAAAAATTGGCTGAACTGTCAGACTTACAGGGTTGTGATTGGCAAGATGATGTCTAGCAGGAGGCCAGTCACCAGTTGTGCACCCCATGACCAGCACTCTTTAACCTTTTCATGAATGTCTTACTGGCGCAGAGTACATCCTCAGCAAATTTGTAGATGATACAAAACTGAGAAGAGTAGCTGGTACAGTATGGATGGGCCTCAACCAGAACAACTGGTCCTTAAAAGCAAGGATCAAACTGTACCCCTTTTTATGGAAAACAAACTATTCCAGTCAGCAAAGGCACAAAAGTGAATCTCTGGAGCAATTGTTCATATCCTGGAGGTGTCTCTAACTATTTTATTCTTCTTCACATAGTAGCTGCTTTCCAGAAACCATTAAAAACCTCATATGTCATTTTACTTTCTCTCTAATACATATTCCAATACATATTCTCTCCAAAACAAATTCCTCATCATTTCTCTCCCAACGTTACAGAAGTATGGAACAGAAATGAAACAGATTCCTGCTACTCATGTGCAATGGCAGTATAGCTGGTTCCTTCATGAATTTTTCCATACTTCATCTGTGGCAGGGGACAGAAGGGATACTTCATCCCCCTCCTCAGAAGTCATGGCATAATGTAAAACAAATGGAATGAAATAAAACAACAAAAAAAACCCTTCACCCTCAATATTATTTGTGGCTGCTTCTGGTACCGTTCATTGACTACAGCCAAATGAGTTCACCATGCATCATGCTATGCAACCACTGGAATCTAAGGGAATTTACTGCCAGGACAGTTTCTCTGAAAGCCTCTGATACTTTTCTCAACTCCAGTCAACACAGCATGGACCTATTAACTTGCAAGGGATTCTTTAAAACTGAGCTCTTCTTGTGGTGTTTAAGGGGGAGGTTATGTAGGATAAGAACAATAGGACTCTCATTTATACAATTTAATTAAACTCAGTGGATGCTCCTTATTAGAAGATGTGTAGGCAGTGGGTTTTTCCCTATTAAAAATGTTATTAGAGGGCATCCAGTAAATGTTTCATTATTGTTAAATGCAATCAGAGAAGTGTCTTCTACCAGTAAAATGCTAAATAAATAGTTAGAAGCAGTGGTGGCTATAAGGCTTTGCAGTTGATGGGTATCTCCTCAAAAACTGAATGGTAAATGTGTGTTCCTGTCTGCACACATACAAAACAATGGAAATTTAAGGAAAACACCTTAAAAGCAAGAATGATATGGGTTATTCATTGTCAAGATAATACTAAAGAGGCAAGAATAGTAGCTGTTTATATAGTAGAAAATGGGATAAACTGTCATTACCTTGCATCTTTCTCCTGTCCCCTTTCATACTTAGCTTGAGTTGCTGCATGGCAGTTTGCAGATAGTCCCCCTGAAATCTTCTGTGCCAATATATTATATATATATATATATTATTATATATATATATATTATAGCCCCAGAAGAAGTCAAGATAGAGGAAGAGTTTGACATGGTAGATGAGGATTGGGTTAGGGATCAGTTGAGTAATCTGGACATCCATAAATCAATGGGTCCAGATGGAATGCACCCAAGGGTGCTGAGGGAGCTGGCGGAGGTCATTGCTAGGCCACTCTCCATCATCTTCAGTAAGTCATGGGCAACAGGTGAGGTGCCTGAGGACTGGAGGATAGCAAATGTCACTCCAGTCTACAAGAAGGGCAAGAAGGAGGACCCGGGTAACTATAGACCGGTCAGCCTCACCTCCATCCCTGGAAAGGTGATGGAACAACTTGTTCTTGGCACTATCTCCAGGCACATCAAGGACATGGGGGTCATCAAGAGCAGTCAACATGGTTTTATCAAGGGTAAATCATGTTTGACTAACCTCATAGCCTTCTATGAGGAAATTACTAGGTGGATAGATGATGGTAGAGCGGTAGATGTGGTTTATCTTGATTTCAGTAAAGCATTTGACACCGTCTCCCACAGCATCCTTGTAGAAAAGTTGATCAGGTATGGGTTTGGTGACCAGGAAGTGAGGTGGATTAGGAACTGGTTGAAAGGAAGGAGTCAGAGAGTTGTAGTCAATGGGGCAGAATCTGGTTGGAGGTGTGTGACTAGTGGAGTCCCACAGGGGTCGGTACTGGGACCGGTGTTGTTCAACATCTTCATCAACGACCTGGATGAGGGTATAGAATGTACCCTCAGCAAGTTTGCTGATGACACTAAGCTGGGAGGAGTGGCTGACACACCAGAAGGCTGTGCTGCCATTCAGAGAGACTTAGATAGGTTGGAGAGTTGGGCGGGGAGAAACATGATGAAATTCAACAAGGGGAAGTGCAGAGTTTTACATTTGGGGAAGAACAACACCATGTCCCAGTACAGGTTGGGGGCTGAACTGCTGGAGAGTAGTGTAGGTGAAAGAGACCTGGGGGTCCTGGTAGACAGGAGGATGACCATGAGCCAGCAATGTGCCCTTGTGGCCAAGAAGGCCAATGGCATCCTGGGGTGCATTAGAAAGGGTGTGATTAGTAGGTCAAGAGAGGTTCTCCTCCCCCTCTGTTCTGCATTGGTGAGGCCACATCTGGAGTATTGTGTCCAGTTCTGGGCCCCTCAGTTCAAAAAGGACAGGGAACTGCTCGAAAGAGTCCAGCGCAGAGCTACGAAGATGATTAGGGGAGTGGAACATCTCCCTTATGAGGAAAGGCTGAGGGAGCTGGGTCTCTTTAGCTTGGAGAAAAGGAGACTGAGGGGTGACCTCATCAATGTTTACAAATATGTAAGGGGTGAGTGTCAGGGGGACGGAGTTAGGCTTTTCTCAGTGATGACCAGTGATAGGACAAGGGGTAATGGGTGTAAATTGGAGCATAGGAAGTTCAAGGTGAATATCCGAAAAAATTTTTTTACTGTGAGAGTGACAGAGCACTGGAACAGACTGCCCAGGGAGGTTGTGGAGTCTCCCTCACTGGAGACATTCAAAACCCGCCTGGATGTGTTCCTGTGTGATGTACTCTAGGTGACCCTGCTCTGGCAGGGGGGTTGGACTAGATGATCTCTCGAGGTCCCTTCCAGCCCCTAAGATTCTATGATTCTATGATTCTATGATTCTATGAATATACAAATGCATGAGTGTCAGACTTTGACTCAGGATCAGCAATTAAACAAATTACAACAATGCTCTTGATCCCTTCCCCCTTCCAGCCAGGTAGGGAAAAGAGAAAGAGAATAAGGAGAGAGGCTTCCTGTTCGAAAACTAAACTAGACAGCTTTAATTAAATACTGAGAATAAAAGAAAATATGTACAAACATATACAAGTATGTGCAGGAGTGTGCAAAACCCTATTGTCTCCCCAGACCCCCAGCAACTCCCACGGCATCTCCTGAGCTGTGAGCAGTTCCAAAAATGCCCAGACTGCTACCAGAGATAGCAGCAGAGACAACAAGATCTGTGGGAGAGTTATGAGGGTCAGGAATGCACAGGCCTATGGATCAGTTGTGATGGACCCACAGAGTCCTACCCAAACACCAGCCATGGACAGAAGAGAAGGGAAGAAGACTTGACTTCTGTGATCCTGGAATTGATATTGAGTATCATGTACATACGGGATGGAATAGTATCTTTGTTCAATTCTGCCATCTGTCTAGCCCACTACTCCCCATGGGAGGGCTGTAGTAATGGCTCTTCTGCTCCTTTAGTGTCGGAAGCAGCAGATTTAACAAGCAGAGCAAAGTGGCCTTGGTCTCTCAGAAGTAATTATAAACATATAAACAAGGGGAAGAGATGGGGATCTCTTCACTCCTGTGACCAGTGACAGGACTCAGGGAAATGACAGGAAGCTGAATCAGGGGAGGTTTAGGTTAGATATAAGGAAAAGGTTTTCTACCCAGAGGGTGGTTGAGCACTGGAACAAGCTCCTCAGAGAAGTAGTGACAGCACCAAGCCTGTCTGCGTTCAAGAAGCATTTGGACGGTGCTCTCAGGCACATGGTGTGATTCTAGGGATGCCCTACATAGGGACAGGAGTTGGACTGGATGATCCTGATGCGTCCCTTCCAACTCAGCATATTCTGTGATTCAGACACTATCAGCCTAGCAGCTGAAAAACTTGATGCAACTTTTGCCAAGCGCTTAAAAGAGGCAAAACATTCCTTAAAAAGAAAATTGGCTTCATCCCGGCTTAAACCAGGACAACGAGGATTCTGTAATGCGGGAACATCTTTCATAGACTCATAGAATCATAGAATGGTTAAGGTCATCAGGTTCCAACCTCCCTGCTATGAGCAGGGACATCACCCACTAGACCAGGTTGCACAAAGCCTCATCCAGCCTGGCCTTGAACACCTCCAGGGAGGGGACTTTGTTCATCATAATTTTAAAATTGAAGGCTTAAACGCACAACTATACAACAAACTATCACCATGTGTCTCTTGGAAAAAATCCAGGACATCTGGAACTATGTATCCTTCTCCCTCGTGTGACTTCTCAGACTCAGTTTTGTGCAGCTCCATAGCTTTGGGAACAGCTGGGAAAATACCCATTGAGAGTTACCTGCACGGGTACAGCATACTGCCTTTTCCTGAGTCACCTGTGCTTGGTGTAGCACAAGACGGAAATGAGCCTCAGCAACATTTTATCAATTGTTATAAACCCCTGGTGTGAATAGATCCCACTATTCCCAGGCTGCCCCTGGTATAGAAGGACCTTAATTGCAGAGATGAACACTTAGCAGGACAAAACCTAATTTATCACCACATTTGCTACACAAAGTGAAAGTTGTAACTTCTTAGAGCAGCAGCAGAGGGAAGAGATAGAAAGAGATCTTTAAGTATCCAAAATCTAGCTTAATATTTGTAATCGGTTGTACAAGTTGTAGTTCGGGCTCTTCCATTCCTAATTAAGCATCAATATGCTGACACAGACATTAACTCAAACTTGGAGAAATAACTCAGCTTGGAGTGGAGTCTTGTTGCCTACAGAAAGCCCTTAGGACAGACAGCAGAACATAAACAGGATGTGGACTTTGCTCTTGATACATGCCCATCCCGTTGCACCAGCAGAATATCTGTGAAGCATTTGAGACATGAATGTTACATTGTTTTACACCTACAATGAGAGGTGAGGGAAACAACAGAATAGACTCCCCTTTTCAGTTCTGCCATTTTCACTTTCCAAAATCTCTTTTGTTTTATTACCCCTGTATGCTTTGGCTGGCAATCCCAAAGCACATTTGTTTCCCACTAATACTTGTGATTTTTTTTTTCTTGTTTCCCTCACAGTTCCATGCGGTTTCTTGCATAAGCAGGGCATTCCAAGCACTAAGTTAAATTTAACACTCCTCTCATTTCATTGTTTGTATGTCAAGTCGAACAATGCAAAACCACATTAAACACAGGCATACTTGCTATTTAAAGGTATTTTCAGTCAAGACTCACAAGACGGAGTCACATTACAGTCTTAATAATACAAGAATTTGTAACCCTTGCCAAGCAGAATGACATTTTGATGGTCCTCAGCTTATCTGAGTTACTGAAAATAAGTAATCTTTACCCAAAATTCTCTCAGATCCCCTTTCCTTCATCTGCAAAACTGTGCCCTTTCTGCCACACAGATGCAGCCAACAGGTGACTACTGGAACTTTCAGCTGCAAAGGGGTTATAGTCATTACCCTGAATTTCTTTTCAGAAATTTAATAAGAATTGCTATCACTACACTGAATTTCCTTCCTGGACAGACTTAATTTTCATGAGTACAGACAGAGAATACATGCCATAAAATCAATCAATACAGTTTGAGAATTTAAGAACCTGACTGAACTCCTTAATGTATGACAAGCTCTGTTCATAATGCTGCTGAGCCCCTATGTATTTTCAGTTGGGCTTCATTTGAATAGTGATAGTGGAAAAATCGGTGTTTTAAGTACAATGGATTATGTTATGAAGTGAGGAATAACATAAAAACTACATTACAGTAAGTAAGTGCATCAGCTTATTCTCAGTAGGACTGCTGAACCTCTGAACTGGATTAGATCAACAGGCTGCTCCAGTACTGCCCTCCAGCTATGGTCAGCACCAGACATTTGAGAGGAAGGAGTAACAAACTTCATAAGACAATGTATTGGAAGACCATTCCCAAAAATAAGTTTCCTCCTTGCTCTGTATCATTTTTTACAGCCTCGCTTAAACTCTCGACCCATTTCTATTGTTATATATACCATATATTTATATACCATAGTCTACAGTAGCTGGAGATGCAACACAAAGCACATCTGTAACAGCTGCCTCAGTGGTACAGTTCCTTGGGTTAAGAGCAGGACAACAGAAGGTTGACATCAAGGAGGGCTGCTGCCAGCATCAGCCTTCTGCAAGCCAGCGCCATGAGCACAATTCATTTAGCACTTCCCATTTTACAGTGAGAATTGCTCAGCAGAGGCCAAACCACAGTCTAAAACACTACCATGCTAAGCATTGTTTCTCAGTGTGATATCTGAACCTTTCTTCCAAGATATTTCTTCTTTCAGTGTTCCATGACCAAGGATCTCTCCACAGGAACCTTCTCCATGCAATCAGAAAAATATGAAAATTCAACTTGAACTTTTTGCAGACATGACTTTCTTCTCCTTTCATGTTTCTGGAGTTTTTTTCTTGTAACAGAACGAGTAGAAGCCCTGGCTTTAATCCTATTAGACCTAGGTTGTGACCTACATGTGCTTTTTCTAGTCACATTTCTAGCTTAGCTGAGCATTTGCAGCAGGTGGGTCTGTTAAATCAGTTGCCTTCTTCCAAATACAAATATGCTGGCTAACTGTGTTCACCAGATGTCACTAATCATTCCTTTTCTGGGGTTGATTCACAGACTCCTCTTAAACTGTTGCTCTCAACACAGTTTTGTAACACCATTAGCCAATGTATAATAGGCTGCAGTTTCCAGTTCTACATTAAAAAAACAAAAATAAAAATAAGTGCATATTGCAAATGGTAATAAGTGGAACAGGTTTAGTAGGATAGAAAAAGGGAAAGGAAATTGGATAGAAAATTACTTTTTTTTTTCTTTCAAAATTTTAAACAGAGGCATAGCCAAGGCAGTGTCATTATTGTTTGTTTATCTCACAATCCATGCTACAAAAATGTGTGCATTGATAAAATATCATTTATTCTAATCCTATTCATAATCACAACACACTATGAAGAATCAAGATTTGAATAAAACGTGATCCAAATAGCCCACATTCAAAATACCAAATAGAGCAGAAATAACATTGCAAAAGAAAAATTACGCCATTGTATGAATACAGCCATTTACATATTTTCAAGTGGAAGATTTTCTGTGATTGAAGTAAGGACAGTAAAGCAATATAACTGTACTCTGTGTCTAGATATTGATTTATTTGGGTACATAATTTAAAGAACATAGCTTTTTGGCTGAAAGAACAACTCCTCTCATCCTTCTTCCTACACTGCCTCCCACTTACGGAGTTACGTTCATGATTGGAGCACTGTATCTTCTACTGCCTGGCACCCCTAAAACTTGTGAGAGCTGAAAAACTTATAACCCATTTTGATGAAAAGGTAAGAATCAGAATTATACGCCATTTCCTTAATGCTGATTTTAAATTACTGTCAAGCTCCTCACTTAGAAAAAGCCAGGACATGCCATTATGTGCCCAATAGGGCAAAAGGAACAGCTTTTTGATATGCTGTGTTGCAAAGAGACATGCACACTAGCTAACACTGGAAACACAGTATTAAGAAGTATCCTTTAAAAACAGTCTTTAGGTATTGAAATACTTTAAAGCTCTGGAGCTGTAAAGCTGTATGAAGTTCTGCTGTAATGCACAGTGACCAGTCTTATTTACTTTGTAAAAAACACAGGAAAAGCTCCTTTATTTATACAGTCTTCCTTCAGCCAGACCCTGTGAGTGATCTTTACTCCCTACCTGATGGAAAGAGGACAGAAAGGACACTCACAACCTAGAATTCATTTTATTAATAGGTACACTTCTGTATCTACAGGCACTTCACTGCCATTGCCATCAGTCTCCCTTCACCTCTGAATGCAGTACTGTCTTGAGTCCCATGGACAGTTTTTGCCTCTCCCATTTCACATACACACAGCATTAACCAAAAGGTAACATATCCTTGCCTAACATACTCACAGTTGAGTCTGTTAGGTGGTTCTCCCGATCTCCTTTTCTCCTGTTGTCCTTATTACTCAAGTTCATCAGACTCTTCTAGTCATGTTATTTTCAAATATTTAAAAAGCCATGAACAATGCTGTGGTAAAAAGCTCATTTATTTTCTTCTGAGACACTTGCACAAGGAAATCAGCCAGGTTTTGATGCAAAACAATAGCATGTTTTGGATAAAAGAGGCCATACTGTTCCATCTTTTGGTGGAGGCGTTGTATATTATTTTTTAATGATAAAGTGCTAGCTTTTTTTAGAAAACACAGCATGGTGATGAAGTCTTTTCTATCCGGCTATGAAATGCATTACAAAATTTTACTTCAAGAGGATCAGGTTTATGTTATTACTGATATTCTAACAACAAAGTTTGAAGTATTTTTCTAATAGGACTTTTAGACAATTTTTAAGTATCCTAAAATTTTCAACACTCAGGTCAGAATATCTAATTTCCTAGTGCATGGATAAAGAAAAAATACAAGAATTTCTGTTGCTTCAGATGAATAAAATATTTATGGGAACAATATAAAGCAAATAAGAACTTTTTTTCTAAACTCCATTTTTGTTATGCATCTAACAAATGCACTTGAGAAATACTGCTTATTGTCTAATAAAAACTGCTTTTAGTATTAAAAAAGGAAAATGAAAAAAATTATCTTAGAGTAAGTAATTTGTTCAAATAAGAGTGAGATCATAAGGGCCTAACTCACCAGGAGAGTAAACATTTGCAAACTCTGAACTATCTTCAGAGTTCCAGTGTTTTATATGACAGCTACACTTAAATAGAATCATAGAATCATGGAACCATTTGGTTGGAAAAGACTCTTGGGATCACCAAGTCCAACCATCATCCCTACTCTACAAAGTTCTCCCCTAAACCACATCCACCAATACCTCATCCAAGCGACCCTTAAACACATTCAGGGATGATGACTCAACCATCTCCCTGAACAGCCTGTGCCAGTGCCTAAACACTTTCTGTGAAAAAAATTTTCCTAATGGCCAATCTAAACCTCCCTTGTTGCAGCTTGAAGCCATTCCCTCAAATACCTGCAGCTCTTGCTGTTTCTAACAATTAACACAAATGTGTTTACCAGGTCAGTTTAGTCATTAAAAAAAACACATTAAGGAATTATATTTTTCATTACAAGCAAAAGATCCAGGTATTTTACAAATTAATCAAGTTAAAACACTGTAAATTTCAGCTAATTCATTAGGCAAAGGAAATCCTAATATTTGCCAAGTTTGTCAATGTACGTTCAGTAACAGAAGCTAAATTCAAATTTTTAAATTCCTATTTTTAAGACTTCTAGAGAGCATGTCACCATTAAATATTGTGGAGCATTCTGAAGCTACTCAGAGTGCATGAGGACCAGGTACCAGCTTTTTGTATTCAACAAGCATTTTCTTGGCAGTCATCTTCTCACCCAACAAAAACCCTGTCAAAATAAACATGAAAGTTCAACAGGTGATTTTTTCAGTATAATTTGTCTTTCATCATGTTTTATTACTAAATGTGAAGTGTCATCAAGTGCCAGAGTTAGCTTTATGATACTCTTGCATTAAGCTGCTTCTAAGAAAAAACACATTGGTGGATGGTGCGACCAGATGAAGCAGTTCAAATTTATCAGCACACCATTTAGTCTGTTACAAAAAGGGGACCTAGTTTAAAAGGTTGGATGGCTTTGAGGCACTCTCAAACCTGTGGTGTTCATTTGCTGTATGTTTTTAGATCTAAATTGCTGTATGCAGCACATAAGAAGCAGCATAGAGCTATACCATTGTAAAAAAAGCTTGGGGGGTTGCATGCATCTTGTGTCAAGCTGTCTGATGGACTGAAATGCTTTCTGCTAACCCCTGAGAAGTTGTTAAGTGCTTGTTTCCATACACCTGGCCAACCTGCTTCATCCCGTGCCAATGCATTTTGCACCCCTGGCAACTGACAGTATTATGGATTCCTCTGTATCCTCAGGTGGAAAGATTAAAAAAAAAAAAACAACAAAGGAAAAAGAGTGTTTAGACCTTTCAATTGTTCCAGCCTGCACAAGAACCAAGTATGTAAGACCTACTCTTGCTCTTACTGAGCACCATGAAGGAGAATAGCATCTCAACAATTATACTGCATTTCTCCATCCATCATGTCGAAACTCATTATCACCTGGAGGATCAGGGAGTGATAAGCATATAGAGGTTTTGTGTGTCCTGCTGATTCAAATTAGGAAGATTAAAATATACCTGTATTTGAAGTGGCTTTACAACTAGCATTGTTGTCAAAGGCTCTTTGTCCAGGTGGAAACCAGTGATGAGTGGTATCCTTCAACAGTCTGTACTGGGACCAGTATTATTTAACATAATTGTCAGAGACAAGGACAGTGGGATCAAGAGCAGCCTCAGTAAGTTTGCAAATGACACCAAGCTGAATGGTGTGGTTGATGCTCTAGAGGGAAGGTCTGCTATTCAGCAATTCCTTGACAGGCTTGAGGAGTGCTCCCGTGCAAACTTCATGAAGTTTAACAAGGTTCAAGGTCATGCACCTGGGTCAGGGGAATCCCAAAAATAGATACAGGCTGGACAACACCTGGACTGAAAGCAGCCCTGAGAAGGACCTTAGGGTACTGGTGGATGAAAAGCTGGACATGAGCTGTCAATGTGTACCCACAGACCAGAAAGCCAATCATATCCTGGGCTGCATCAAAAGAAGCATGGCTGGCAGATTAAGGGAGGTGATTCTCACCCTCTGCTTGGGTCTTGTGAAACCCTATGTGCTCTACTGTGTTCAGCTCTAGGGTCCCCAGCATAAGAAAGACATGGATCTGTTGGAGTGGTTTCAAAGCAGGGCCATGGAAATGGTCAGAGGAATGGAACAGCTGCCCTATGAAGACAGGCTGAAAGAGCTGTGGTTGTTCAGCCTAAAGAAAAGAAAGCTCCAGGGAGACTTTATGGAGGTCTTCAGTACATAAAGGAGGCCTATAGAAAAGTTGGAGAGCAGCTCTTTATCAGAGAGCATAGTGACAGAATGAGATTATTTAACTGGAAGCAGGTAGATTTTTATTAGATATTTGGTAGAAATTCTTCACTGATGGTGGTGAGACACTGGTTGCCCGGAAGTTGTGGATGCCTCCTCCCTGGAAGTGTTCAAGGCCAGGTTGGATGGGGCTTTGAGCGACCTGGTCTAGTGGGAGGTGTCCCTGCCCATGTAGCATCAGCCAAAGGGCTAGATAATCAGGAATGAAAATGGATACGGCACTGATTTAAATCAGCCAAAAATTTTGATGACTGAAAGTGAAAAAAACCTGTATTT
>NW_009970725.1:14441749-14515229 GCF_000747805.2 Chaetura pelagica
TTCCGCCTTCCACCCAGGTAGAGAAGGAGAGAGAGAAAAAGAGAGAGACTTGGCTGGATTGAAAACTAAACTACACAGCTTTAATTAAACACTAATGAATGATATAAGAAAATATATACAATTATATACAAATATGTACAGGTATGGACAAAAGCCTCTTGCCTCCCCTCACCCCCAGCAACTCCCACAGCACTCCCCTGAGATTAAGACAGTCCTGAGGAATCCTGGAGCTGCTGCTGGAGAAATCAGTGTGATGAGGGTCAGGAGAGCTCGAGCCTAAGGGTCGACAATGATGGACGGCCACAGCCCTCCCCGGACGCCGGCCATGGATGGAAGAGAAGGGAAGAAGAAGAAGGAAGGAAGTTGCCTTCTGTAATCTCTGACCTTCCTCTGAGCTTACGTAGATATATGGAATGGAATATCTCTGGCCAGTTTTGCTGTCTGTCTAACTCAGCCTCCTACGAGGGGGTTACAGATCTCCCTGTAGCGTCTGAGCCGGCAGAGTGAAGGTGCAACCTTGAAGACCCAGTAGTTACAAAAACATTCCTCTGTCTTATCAGCTTTAGCTAGAGCACACTGTTGCTAGTTACAAGAAAGCTTACTGAAGGAAAAATAAAAATTAGCAAAAAGAAAATTGGCTTCATCCTGGCTCAAACCCGGACAACAACAAAACCAAAGAAGCAAAAAATATGTTGTCTGTAAAACCAGGAAATGCCAATTGCTAGTGGGAAGAAGAGAGAGTTTTGTTTTGGTTTTTTTTGGTGCCTGTATGAGGCAAAATGGTGGTCTAAACCCCAGTGTTTTGGCTCAGTTGTCATTATTTATAACTGGAACATAAATGTGACAGGTACAAAGGTAGTTATTAGATTTCTTTCTCGCTACTGAAACCACCAGTCTTCATTTCAAGCATATAGCTGAAATTAACAGAAACAGGGTAGAATAAAGCAACCTGAGGTGACAGCTTTCCTGTCAACTACCTGTTTGGCAGAACTTCCCAAGGTAGCAACTTGAAGACAGATGCAAGTACACAAAAAAGTAAACTTTGTTTCTAAATCAACATATGCTGAACAATTTGTACTGCTATAGGCATGTCTGATGGGGAAAGAGGAAAACAATTTTTAAAAATAAATAATTTTTGCTCTAATAATTAATTCCAGACGTAGTCAACAACGGTTTCTAGAGATTTTAATATAATCGTGTTTTTAGTTGGTTTATATTACACATTCTGCTCAAAATCTATTCTTAGACAACCTTAAATATGGCATCCTAAGCACAGGAAAAACAGATTGGCAGATGTGGTTTTAATTACTGAGCAGCTTCAGAACTCCACTAGCACAGACTATTGCTCAGAGGCAGCAGAACAACACAGGAATTTCTCAGTAAAATCTCTATCTTAGCATGACAGCAGTGTCTAAATGAATATTAGAAAGGTCTTTATCTTTATTGCTACAGTCATTTATAAGATATTCTGTAAGAGTCTGGCCAGCCTGAAAAGGGGATCATCTAGGGATGATCTTCTCAGCAGGTTGCAAACTATTTGTCTAAAAGAGAAGTCTGAGGAGCTAAAGTGTTTTTCTCTGACAAGCACAGCAAGGAAGTCTTCTTACTCCAGTCACATAAAGATGTGTAGACCAGCAAAAAATGAGGTTGGATAAGTCACGGACACTTCCTAATGGATGGAGGAATTTCCTTCTCTGTGGACTGTGGAATACCAGCTTAGTCATCCAATAATTGCAATAAATATGGAACATCTGACTTTTTTTTTTTTCTTTTCAGTTAGCCATGATCCACTAAACTCCACTGGTTCTGTATGTCTCCTGCAGATTCTCTTCCCTATTAACTCAGACCTAATGGTACATAAGGTACCTGAGTGCTTCCAATAAGTCCCAGAGAGCCAATACTAGCTTTACAGGAGGACAGCCTGTCCAAAATAAAATATTCTGTTATTTAAAGACAAAAACTCCACCTCATTTCTTTCTATGGATGATCTCTCTCTTTAATTCAGAAGTTTCAGTTCTTTGGAACATTTTATCTCCCCTCTTTTTTCTGTCACATAGATGTACACATATGTCCCATTTCTTTTAATGTGGGAAAGGAACAGCTCCTGAACAAGAGTTAGGCTACCAAGCTCCTACACGTATTTTTTTAATAAAATCAATGAAAGCTAGATAGTAATTTTTATTTTTTTTTCCCAGTTCTTTCCTCAAATTAAACAGGGTACCTCTGAGAAAATCACTTATGTGACTCTTTAGAAACATCTGTTCTGGGCTGGAGTTTTTCAGATCCTTGCAGTTCAGTTATAAACAAATTCTGAATGTATGTTCATCTGTCCGTTGTGGACTATGGTTACTGTAACTGTATTAATTGGGCCTTTCATTCACTAGGCCTGAGCAAAGTAACCCTGCTAGCATTGGGCAGCAGCCTGCATTTCCATTTTCCCATAACATTGTCTCCAGAGCAGCCTTAAGATGGATTCTTTCTGCTAACATCACACCTATATCTGTAATTTTCTGGTGAAGCTGAAAGCAGGTGAGCAGGTTGTCTGAGCTCAATATCTGACTGACTCATCTCAAAGACAGCAAGCCTAGGTATGGCTGGGCTTCACCACTTCATAATGACTATAAATATGTGGCCTCAGTAGTAGGTATACACTCTGACTACTTGGCCCTGTAAGAGCTGAACAGCTGCACTCCTGCATAGAGTGGCAGTGCTAACAGGCCTCCTGGATCTGCAGTGAAGTGCCTGAGGCTGCCTTTGATGGGTGATACTAAAGGCAACAGCCACGCCTTCTGGGGAGACTTTCGGGCAGTCCAACACCAAGAGTAACTTAAAAATGATATATGGGATAGCAGAGTCTCTGAGAAAGGTAGCTCTGCTCTCTTTTGGGAGCAAGGTTTGCTCTAGTGCAGCAGAGGCTGTGTAGCAGCATCTTAGGGGCTGCCTACGAGCAGGTAAAACAAGGGAGGGTTGGCACATACAATGTGTTTTCCAACTGTTGTGAAAAAACAGCACCAGTGGAGTGGAAAAGCTGGGAAATATTGCTGGGCTGTCTGAGAAAGATCAGTTATTTTTGCCCTCTCATGGAAGGTAGGTATACCTGGGCAAGGGCAGGCTTCTTTCAGTCACCTTCCTGCATGTGGGCTGTTACATTGCAGATGAATTGTCCAAGAAAGAAAAGGAAGCAGTCTGGGAAAAAAAGTATACTTCTATTATATCCACTACACAAGATAATGACCCTCTGTTCTAGTGCCCCTGCATCTGTTTTCAGGCAGGACACAGCACTGGCTTTTGTATAGGAAGTGTTGATCAATTTAAAGGACTTTGTTGTTTTATTCATCTTTCATTGTGGATCCAGAGCCACACTTAGGAAATGTTGTGGTTCAGGTTGTTAGTTTACTTGAAAATGTGTAGATTGGGTTCTCTGGTCTCTTTGCCTTGCATTCACTCTTCATGTACCTTATTGAATGAAATGTTTTTGAAGAGTTTTAACAAGAACTACTGCTTCTTGTTAAGTACTTCTTGACAGAACTACTGTCACCAGCTACTTCCCCTGCAGTGACAAACACACATCTGCACTCTGTCCCTGTGGGGACATCCTGCCCTCAGGTTTCTGTCTGGGAGGAAAGAGGGGAGCCTTCTTTGCCTTCCTGGCTGAGCTCAGAACAAAGAGTTCTGAGCTGGAGGAATTGCAAATAAAACTTATCCATAGCATGTAATACTCATTCCTAATGAGAACTAATCCCACCACTGCACTGTTCTTTCGAAGTAACAGTAAACAGATTAATGCTTATACTTGGAAAAACAGTTTTAAGATGAGTATGGAAGGCACTGAGGCAGATGTAGTACCTGCAACCCAGTTCTAATCATAAAAGATTAAAATTCGTATGACAACTAGTTGATATTTTGTATATTTAAATTTAGATCCTAAGCTGTTCCTTGCTATTGCAATATTTTCCCTCACATAAATAGCAGTGGCTAAATCCACGAATAAGTGCCATTGGTCTCTGCGATCGTATAAAGACAGAGTTATTCACTGTGGCCTGGAACAATTGTTTGGAGAGATATATATCTTAATTACCTGGATTTTGATTGTTTCAATTCTGAACTTCAAATAAGAGGACAAATTCTGAAATAATTCTTATGTAATTTTAAAAAAATTGCAGAAAAAAAGAGAAAGTTCATGACAATGATACACAGCCAACTAAAATTTTGTACTCTGGTGTATTTTAGTATGCAATACAAGATTCTATGATTTATTCTCCTCTGTATATAAATCTGTTTCACACATTCACATAAATGCAGCTGTGTTTATTCCAGAGAGTGGAGTTCCAGATGTATACATGCAGAACTCCAGATATAAATATGAGCACCTTATTGCATTACAATTTTCCATTACACTTTTCTAACACTTAGAATTTTTTGCCACAGAGCCCCCTGGAATATTCAGCAGTTGCCCACACAATACAATCTGAAACCCTAGGGGCCACCCCAGTTTGAACTGCTGTGATACCACCTCCCTGTTTTGCCTGGAATGAGACAAGACTTTCAGACTGTAAGGATTTAAGCTACAGGTTCAGAATTTGAATAATACCATTTTTTAAGCAGTATAACTGTGAATTTTTAGACTTTACAATGTCTACTTGCAGGCATAATAATGAAGGTCTTACACAATGATATACACACAGGAAGGTACTGTACTGTTTAAACAAGGAAAAATATTCCTTTTGTAAGACTATTCACCACAGGAGAGATTTCATAGCCAACCCCACACACACACACGCACACACACACATTAAGTAGCAGCTCTCGTTAATAAAAATGCAAAAGACACTAAAATCATAAAGTAATAAACTTGAAAATATAAACCACACCATTCACATCCTAGCCTGCTTTTCAGACACTGTTAGCATTACCGTATTCTTTGAGACGTGAGCTATAAAATTAATAGCCACAATACAAACTGCAAACACAAAACTGCTTAATAAAACTTCTTTTTTTTAAAAAAAAAAAAAAAAGAAAGGGTATGGTGTTCTCTATGAAGTGCAGACAAGAATCCTACATGATACAGATTACAGTTCTAGACATTATTTAACATGTTTAATTGCTTAGCAGATTATTTTCCCAATATGAAACATGCGAATAGTGTCATGGAGAACACCCTGAAAATCAAAGGCAAAAAATGAGTGTAAAATAAGCAGAATACAGGGAAGATTTCCTGCCATTGTTCAAAATAACTGATTTCAATAAGGAAAATTATTTTGTACTGAACACTAAAGTACTACAGCAGAAAAAAACCAAAACAAACTGGAAAGGATGTTACCAAAGATAAAAAACAGAATCCATTCAAACATTTGGGTTTTTAGTCCATTACCTTATTGTGAAAATGTCAAACAACTAGAAAGACAGTGGAAACATTTACTTTTCTGAAACTACTGCTGAAAACTTTATGCAAATCACACTGTAAGTATTTTTTCAAGGAAAAAAATACTATTTTCACAATTCTTTTCTGATTCACAACTTAATTTAGAAAGCCTGCTCTCTGTAAAAGATCATTCACTGTATTGTCACTGATTTTTAAACTATATCAATTTGTCAGGACAAAAGACACTTATCTTTTTTATAAATAAGTCAGAGACAAGTTGGAAATCTTTAAAGCATCGTTGTTAAGTGATCTGATCACAAAAAGAAGGATTTTACTTTCTATAAAGTGTCTCCATAATATTTTTAACACTGTTGTAGTACAGGCAATCTAGAAGAACAGTATCAAGAACATTCAACAACATCTCACTTCTGGCCTGAGAACTTTTACATAAGGAATGTACACAAAGGGTACTTTTTAGGAGGCTACTGGCACCTGAAAGTGGCCCCTGAGGTACAGATGTAGAGTTGCTACCATGAGAGCTTATAGTTAACAGTTTAAAAATGAGGTGTGGAGGGAGAGAGTCCAGCATTGAACCTTTTCCGGTGCATACACTGAGGCACTGTACTGCATATGTATCCAGCAGAACCCTCATTCAGCTTGTAAAGTCTGATCCCATACCAGGCATACTTCATGGAAACAGTTTAAAAATAAGTTCTCCCAGTGAATAGCAGGTGGGACTACCCTACAAAATCTTTTTTGGCTTGGGGCACAAACCTGATGAAATACTTCACTCAAAAGAACGATAAAAGATGTATTGCTTGAAACTTTGGTCATAGTCTGGCTGGTGTCTGGGCAGAGCCTGATAACTCTTACTTTCTATGAAAGAACCTGTCTCACTGGCTGTGTTTACATTGCATATGTGACAACCAACTGACACAGCCATTTTCTATTCTAGGTGGTCTCACAAGTTCAAGTGTTTTTTCATCCAGAGACAGACCGAAGGGAATCTGCTGCATTTGCTGAGTTGTAATGTGATTTGTGAGTACCTAATAAATGAAAATACCTTAAGATTTTTGCAACTGAAACTCTAGATCCTTAATTAGCAGATGACTGGATTGCTGACAGAGTTCAAAGAGTCAGTGATAACGAAGTCAGGAATATGCAACCTGCACACCCTGGTGGTGTCACTAAAGGAAAGTGAGAAGGAATATGACAATTAGTTTACTTTTGAAGGCACTGTAGCACAATGCAAACAAACAAAAAGATTACTGGCAGGTCAGCAATGAGGGTATTTGAAATAGACTAGATTTACACTAACTAAGCCCATTTCTCATATGAACTCAAAATAATACTGATACACTTACCCTGGCAGGACAGTTAAGTCTCTGACTAAGGTATACTCAAACCCTGATTTAGCATTTCTACTAATGAAAAAAAAAAAAAAAAAAAAAAAGTAGATAAATACTGTTGGTTAACTGTTAGTTAAACATCATCTATACTAGCACACAGAATAAAACAAGGGAATTAGCAAATGTGATAAATATCAAAATACTCTTCCTAATGCCTCCCTAGGATGTGACACAAGATTAGATTTTTATCCAAAGTCCAAAGTCTTTGTTGCCTTCATGGGAGGAAAATGGTAGCATTATTTTCTGCATTTTCATTAATCCTTCAGAAAAAAAAAAAGAAATAATAATAATAATGACATGTCCTACAGGCAATATAAAGACTAAACATAAAGTACATTGGTGTGAGGTGTTACACTGCAGCTTTCATTGTCATGGCACAGGGTGCTGCTTTCTCTGGATTTCTCCTACAAATCATTGGCAAAGAAAGGCTCTTCCAAAGGCTGGCTTAAAGCAACCAGATTGGGCTTCTCTTCTTAACCAGCCTCTGGAGGTGACTCTAGAGTGGGGTCACTCTTTTGAGAATAGGAAACTCCTGTGAACTTTCTCTGCTTCCTATTTATAAACAGCATTCCTATTCCAGTTTTTAACCTAACCACTAGTCACTGGCTGTTTCAACTGCTGTCTAATCTGGGCCCCAAAATCCATACTGAGTACCTATTCTGAGAGAACTAGAAATTATCATTGTAATGAATAAGACAATGACTGATAATACTCCAGAAATTATGAAGACAGTTTTCTGCTTGCCATTTATACTGTCCCCTTCCACAAGGAATAACTGATCCTTTGAACTCAGTCAGCCATCTGTGCACAAAACAATTAGTGGAAGCACAGAAGCCAGGTAACATCAATGACTTTGTAACTGTGTGATAACTCTACTAGCACATCCATAGTGTCCTGCCAGTGCCTGCAATGTCTGTTTAAGTGTAGGTAAAAACTACAATCCCAGCAAAAAAATGCGAATTCAGATACAAAATATCCATGTCAGTTAACTCAGCAGATCTTGTGCTTTCCAGTTCAGCAGAGAAGCTAAACAGTCCTTGATCCTGTGATACTCTCAAAGGTCATAATAATCCACAACAAGCACAGGACATGTGGAAAGTCCTGTGGTGTAAGGTAGTACCTTGTTGGCAGTAAAAGTAAATGTACATTATCATGACAAAGCTAATACAAGGGGGATCAAAATTCATAGAGTCATAGAATAGTTACAAGCGGAAGGGACCTTAAAGATGATCAGGTTCCAACCTCCCTGCTATGAGCAGGGACACCTCCCACTAGAATAGGGCTGCACAAAGCCTCATCCAGCCTGGCCTTGAACACCTCCAGCAAGGGGGAAAATTCCAGTGCTTTATCTAATTTACACAGTGATTAATTTAATATCTCAATGACCTTTTGTGTTACATTTTAGTCTCTCAAGCATTTCTTCTCTTGAATTATGATACATTTACTCTCCACTAAAATATATGAAAAGCTGAAAAGGTTTCCAAAATGAAATGTATGCAGAGACAGATATATAAAATCAGGGTGCATATCTTCCCTAAAAGAGCAATAAGATAGTTTTGCTTTATGTGATTATTTATTACTAAGTGAAAGAAGAGGTTAAGCATTGCAATAAGGATGCATCAATATACCACACCAGGATTACATGTACCATATGCTTTCTAGTAGACTGGGCTTCTGCAATTAGCTATGTAGTCATTATCACAGGACCACAGAAAAGTTGAGGTTGGGGGGGACCTCTGGAGGTTGTTTTGTCCAGCCCTCCTGCTCAAGCAGGGCCACCCACAGCTGATGGCCCAGGACCATGTTTAGATGACATTTTAATATCTCCAAGGATGGAGACTCCACAGCCTCCCTGGGTAATGTGCCTCGGTGCTCAGTCACCCTCACAGTGAAAAAATGTTTCCTGACTTTCAGAGAGAACCTTCTGTGTTTCAGTGTGTGCCCATTGCCTCCAGTCCTGTCAAGTGCTTTGCTGTGCTATGAATGCTTTGGCTTTATTGCCAGAGTTTAGCACACATTTTACCTTCCATTTAATTTGTATGACAAAAATTTATATTCTAATATGCTCATATATACCATAAATTTTGGCGGCATCATCAGACTATTATCATCACATGGAGAAAAATATCACTTCAGCATATGACATTTAAAATTTAGTTGAGCTGATCATCAAGTTTTTGTTTCCTTACAGAGCCTGTACAGCCCTATATCACGTTGGCATTTAATTACTTTTAATTAATGTATGGCACTTATAAAGAAAATATCTTTAGTCAAGCAGTTAGCAAGATCACACTTCTTCTCTAATTTTAAGGCAAAATGTTTTCTAAGCTCAAACTATAACTTATGTCTTCTTCCACACAAACTTGCATACAAATTGCTGTTTACTGTGAATTAGCTAATGCAGTAGGCCCTTGCTTTTACTTCACATTGTATTTTCAGCAAAACTTTACAGCATTTATGGCAGACAGTTCTTTTAGGTAAACTTTTTATTTGAAGTACAAGTTGGCTGGTGTCCAGGCTGCAGACTACCATGAAAAACGCAAAGAAGAAAAAAAATTCAACCAGGAAAAGACAAAGGCAGAAGATTCAAGTCTCTTCTAGCTGAATAGATCTACTCCCATTAATCTCTGCAGGTATTTGGTGCCAACAGGACTGCACTGAAGGGAGACAAGGTCCCAGGGATTAGATTTCAGCGCTTTCAGTCGTGCAATCCCAGTTGCAATTACTGGCAGATGGGCTAAGTCCTATACAAACATGAGGAAAAAGAGAGGAAGATATATGTCTGTTTGAATGTTCAAGAACAGGTACCTCAAGGAAGGGTGGGAGTGGAAGGGAAAATCGCATAGTACTAAAGAAACGTGAAAAATGAAACATAAAAAACAGTGGTGAAGAGCAAAAATAATTACATCATTAACTGCACACATTGGTTTGGATGGGTGCAACAGGTAAGAGTGCAAAAAAAAAGAAAACTGAAGATAACTTCCCTTTTCATGACTTGTTTAAGAAAAGAACCAATGCAATCAAGGAAACAGAATAGTGCAATTATTAAGCAGATGCAAAGGAATTACGAGAAGATATGACTAAAAAGAAAAGCGCGGTTGAATGGGGATGAATAATTCTTCCCTTTGGATGGGAAAACAAGTTAAATAAAACAACAGCAAATGCACTGTAGGTTCCCAGTAAATTAGCTTAATTATTAATTGGAGATGACATTTTTGTAAATCTCATTTTAAATACAAGAAATCAAATAAACTAATAGACCTCAAGACTTAATTTCTTTATAATAATGTGAGTACAATAATAAAGGAAGATGAGGGCTCATTACATATATACAATCACCAAAACAATGTCCTATCTACTTAGCTACTGAAAGAGAAAAGTTAAGGGAAAATAAAAGTCCAGACTTACACTTTCAATGTACCTATAATTTTTTTAATTGTTTGCTTACTTTCCCAAAACTTGGATAAGGAAAACGGTCCCATTAATATGCACTAGGTTTAAATTTCTGGTTGAATATTCTGCCTGAAAGAGCTCTCAGAACTGCCATGTTTTCTTAGCAAAAATTGAATTTCTTATATCAAGGAATGTAAATATTTTTGTCAGTCTTATGATTTTACCATAGATATATGTTGGATTTTTGGGTTTTTTTTTAAAAAAAAAACCCAAAATCTAAATTTAAATCTAACATGGAGTCAACAAAGATTTTTCAGCTCTATCTCTGTGAAACTTACCTGTACAGATGCACAAAATAAAATTTTTAACATCAGATTCCTTGTTCATTTTCTGTTACACTACAATAAATATGATATATTAATAACTGTGAAAAACTTCTAAATTACACAATAACACTGGAAAATGAGGTAATGAACAGAAGATAAGTCATACATATGTTAAAATGTTTAGTACTACAAACAGAATGTTGAAGACAACAATATCAAAATTAAGCCATAACACTAACATGTATTTTGAGATACATAACCAAGCACACAGGACTGCAGCTTGCAATATAGATATTGAGTTTAAAGCAAAACAAATATGGCAGAGTTTTGGAGGGATGCTTATTTTGGTTTCTTTGTGGAGTGAATTCTACTGACAGCATATAAGTAAGAAAATAGCATATATAAATGAATTGTGGACTATAAAAAACCAGAATCCATCATTCCAAAGCAGTCTTGGGATGTATTTCAATATTCTATTCTGGGATACCCCTTACTATTTTGTAACAAGAGAAGCTGTACACTGAACTTGTTTTTTGAACAAGTCAGAGGGTGGAACACCTCGGAAGTGAAGAGTGAACCTTGGTTGCACACCACTGCTGAGAGAGATCTCTTAACCATTGTTAAAAAGGCAAAGTATGTTAGACATTATAATATGGTGAATCTTTCCATTTCAGTAGCAGGATATCACATTTCTGAAAAAAACACGTCAGGAAGTAAGCAAGGAATTCATAATCCTTGTCCAATTTTACCCAGGGGCAGAGAAAAGAAAATATCAGCCTTTAGAACCAGTAAGGGTAAGAAATGCCTCTATAAGGACAGTGACCTGAACTGGCTCCATATCCCATGTTTCTCAGGTAAATAGCAAAGGAAACATTTGTAGGTCTGATGAGAGACATGCAAAACAACTGTCCTGAGTCTCTCTGGGATGGAGCTAATTTTCTTCATAGTAGCTATTACAGTGCTTGTGTTTGGGATTTGCGATCAAAACAGCACTGATAACACACCAGTGTTTTGGCTTTTTCTGAACACTGTCAAGGCCTTCTGTTTTTTACACTGCTTCATCAGCAAGTAGGCTGGGGATGCTCAAGAATGCTGGCAGGGTGCACAGCCTGGACAGCTGACCCAAACTGATGACATCATGCTCATCAATAAAGTGGGAAGGAGTGGGATTTAGGTAGGTTAGCTGTCATTTGTTCAGGAACTGTCTGGGCAAGAGTCTGCACATGGGAGGTGGTGGGTGATTGCCTTTGAATCACTTGTTTTGTTTTCTTTCTCTCTTCTTCCATGTCTCCTTAATTTATTAAACAATTTTTTATCTCAGCCCATGTGTTTTCTTGCTTTTTCTTTTCCTCTTCCCTCGTTCCACTGTAATGAGGAGGGGAAACAAGTACCTGGCTGTGTGCTGCTTAGATGCCTACCAGGATCAACCCAGAAGAATGGTATAGGTTCATAATGGACAAGAGTCTTTTTAAAAAGTCATTTTGTAACATGGGTCAATCTGGCTGGCTGCCAGGGTGATTTCACATTTAAAAGAGTTTATACCAAAAAAGTGTTCATGTGCCATGTCTCAGATGACAAGACCTGGCTGACTGCCCATTCACATCTGTTCCCAATATGCACCCCTGGAAAGTAATGAAAATCCTATAACCACAGCCTCAATATTTATTTCTTTTTTCACAGCAAACAACAAGCTTTTTCATTAACTGAGCACTTTCTTTAGATCAAATGTGAGGCCTGTAGAATGGGAACAAGGATAACAATTGACAGATGACCTCAGAAGGATTTGCAAATTTCAGTGCAGTAGATTGAGGCAGAGGGAACAGATAAAAGGAAAAGAAAATATAAACACGTATTATTAACACAATTGGCATTTTGGCTTTCACCTCCTCTTGGATATTTAGTCTCAGAGGGACTAGAAAGCATGAACAGAAGTGTCCAGACATACCCAAGTTCTTAGTTATGAAAGAAGATTCAGGAAAAAAAAAAAAAAAGTAGAAACTAATCATAACTATGTCCACCTGTAGGATATCACACTTTCTTGTGGGGATAGGGTAATAAAAAAAAAAAAATAAATTAAAAAAAAATAAAAAGGATGGAATTTGGACCCAAGTTAAACCTGTTCAGAGTCACTTATTTTCAACATGCTGAATAGCAACATCTTCAATATATGTTCTTTCCAAAAGGATGAATTTTATAAGTTATGAGCCCTTGCAACTTTAATTTAAATCTGCTACTTATTCATGCATTTATATGCTTAATTTTGGACTTGTCTGATTATAAAATATCAGTCTTGCATCATAAGATAAATAGCTCCAGTATTTCTCAGTTTCCTTTGTATATTAAATGGGAACACCAGAATGCTTTTTAGTCTTTAAGCCTCTGACTTTAAAAAAGCATTCTTTGCTCCCCTGAGGTATAATGAAGACAAGGGTGCTTGTCTGCAGTGCATTCCTCAGCTGCTCCATTTTTCCTCTCCCATTCATCATGCCCTTTGGAGGCACACTCTGCTCCCAGCTCCTAACCTGCTCTCTGGAGAACTGAGTTGTGATCATTGTCCATCCTGCATTGCTATAGAGCAGCAATAGCTACAGGTATTTTAATTATAGAACTGAGGACGACCCCAAACCTTTCACCCACATACAAGGCATGTTTTTTATAAACGTGTCTTCCCTAGCAAAGCAATACATACATTTTAGGGAGAAAAAAGGAAAAAAAAAAAAAAAAAAAAAAAAAAAGTTTTACCAAAACAAGTAACCCTAGAGACTAGAATGAGGAAAATAACTACTACAACTGACAATTTGAGTCAGTTAAGAGTCATACCTCTTAAATCCTCTTAAATGCTCTGGAAACATCTCCAGACCGTGGTTAATACGGGTGCTATAAGATCCTACAGTTTCTCACCTTCATCTCTGTCAGGAAACTGCAGCTGTTGCTCTGAACGTGAACATTATGAGAGTTACCCAGACCTTTTGTTATAGCCAACCTAGTTCATTAACAGCAATATCACACACAGACTTGGGCATGCAAAGACACATCATTTTACAAGTTCTAGAGACTTTCTAGTGAGAAAACCCCCCAAAACTTTCACAATCCTGAAGACAACAGCAATTAATTGGGTTTAGGAACAGTTATGTCCTTAATCAAAATTTTAGTGGATTAACCTTTTGCTAGCACAGTGGAAAATCAAGTTTATTAAAAAAAAGGAAAAAGGAAAAAAAACCAAAACAAAACAGATCAACCGAACACAACAAAGAAGCAGAAGCAAACCATTACCTGATGTCCCAAGAGCACCAAAGCTTTGATGAGTAAGTTCACCGCTTGCTCTTTACAGGCATATAAAATTTTCTTGAGCAATGTTCTTCTAATTTCCGTGTAAGTTAGGTGTACAGAGATAGAAATGCAACCATATAGCTGACTTGTGATAAAGTATTCTGTTATGAATAATGTTTATTCTAACTTACTTTTTCTAAATGCAGGTTTAACCAAGGTACTTCACTCTTGTTCTGCTTTTTAACCTATAAGCTATTCTTCTCAAAATGCTCTTTATTTCAATGTTAATTTCTGAATTATATTATCAGGAATTATTGTACAACAGTCTCTAATGCATATTGGGATTTATATCTGTGATCCTGCTCCCCAAATCAACTAAGAAAATGCTTGAATTTTCATGTGTCTTTAACAAAAAGTGATTCATTTTGAAGAACTGTTTGCCTCTGACATAGACATATTTGTATTTTGAGTCATAACTTCTATTCTTTCTAGCTTTCAACTCTGTATTTTTCTATAATAATCAATATCACGCCTATTACTTCAAAGTAAATTATTAATTTTTTTTGAGATTTCAGGAATATTTTCTACTTAAAGCTCCATCTCTGAGTTGCAACAGTTGCACACTGTAGAAAAACCAAGCACAGCCATAAAACAGGGTGTGCTTTGTGGATTGTACTGATGCATTACCTATGACCATGGCTCATCTGGCTGCTAGGTTAACAGGTCACTGGCATGGAGCCACCAACTTTCAGAGAACAGCCTCTCTCATGGTATTTTGATATTTCCCCTTCTGGATTTGTCCCAAAAGGGAAGTCCTGGTGCATATGAAAACTGGGAGTGGAGCTGGGAAGCTAACCAAACCATCTCAAACCTCAAATGTTTAGGTTAGATGCCTCTGTGGTCTTAATGAGCGCACCCAGACCTAAATATTACAGCATCAGAAACGATGATTTAAAGTCACAGGAATGATACAACAGTGCCAGCCACTGTTGAGTGCATTCCACATTTCTTGCAAATGCTTCTGCACCAATGAGCACACTATGTGGGTATTATGGGCATATTTACAGCAATAACATTCCACCTTCTCCTAGTTCTTCATAAGCTTATCATAGTAGACTACCTGGACGTGCTGTCCACTTGCTGCCCTTGTTCCTGAGCTGCTGGAGGAACAAGCAAAATAGGATCTGCTAAATAGTCAGATACCAACATAGGCCAAAAAAACAACCCTATATTCCAGCAAAGAACATAGAACTATCCCAATTTCAATACAGCTCAGGTCTTACTCAGAACAAAAGTAAATTAACAGTTTCGTTTAAGATCCTGGGTTTTGATGCACCAGATCAAACAATCAATCAATAAAAAGACAGTATTCATTCCTCTACAGGAAGAGGGAATCTTAGAGTGTTCTAAACTGCCTGCATCATTGTAAAGCACATTTACTGTAATGTTTTTACTGCTAAAACTACATACTTTTGTTCTGGGGGATTTTGAGTGATAGAATCACAGAACGGCTTGGGTTGGAAGAGACTTCAAAGATCATCTAGTTCCAACCCTCCTGCCATGGGCTGGAAACAAAAGTACCAAAAAAACCAAAGGTCTTTTAGCTCAGAGAAAGCAGATTTTTTTCCTTCTCATTTAAGCTGATGAGACTGTTGGTTCATTAGTATCAGTGGCACCCGACTACCACCCTTGTCAGAGTGAACTTCCCACAGGTTAGATCACAAAAAAGCACTGGGGCCAGACCCTCCTGCTTGCTCAGGTTGTCAGGACAGCTCAGTATTATGATTTTTATGTCATCTTACTTACGAGTCACAGTGATGGTGTCTTCCTTCACTCATTTATTGTCTTTTTTTGCACTGGGCAGAGGAACCCCGTTTTGGCAGCAGGGGACTGCAGAGAGAGGCAGCTGCTGCAAGTAGAAGCCGGGGCTACTCTGTGACGGTTCCAGGCAGTTCCAGGCAGCTCCATCTGGCTCCAAGGCACCCACTGCAGGACACCACTGCGCCATTCAGACAAGATGGTGGCCTACAGAAAACATATTTAAAAGGCAAAACTCTGCCTGGGTGTAATCAATAAGGGGAAAAAAAGTGTGGAAAACAGCCCTGCAGACACCAAAGGCAGAGGAGGAGGAAGAGGCGCTCCCAGCGTCCGAGCAGAGACACCCTTGCAGCTGGGGAGAGACCCTCAGACCTCACTCCTTCATTTACTGCTCTCACCCTGCAGCTCTCTGAAATGATTAGTGGATATTTTACAGACCGTGCCTTGTCTGTGCACATCTAATTGCACAATTAGAAAATAAGCAAGCAGGAAAAGAGCTGAAAAAAACCTCGAGTGTTAGCTGTGGGTGAAGGCTTGGAGTGAGGAGTGTGCCCTTGTGAGGACACCAGCCCCAGAGCACAGCGACGTGGCTGCCACTGCGTGTCCCTGCATGGCTCAGCTGTATGCCCTGAGGCCCAAAAGTGTTTAAAAATATAATTCCTTTCATTGTATTTTACCAAGGGCATTTTAAACTGCATTAAGAGGCATACACAAATGTTTTGAATCATTAAGCTGTCAGACTTTCGATTTGCTAGACCACTGAGGGAAAACCTGAAAGCATTCAATAACATCTTGATATAGAAGTGCATAATGGTAATGAAGAAAAAAATGTTTGTTTTATCAATGTGATATCAAGTGTGACCATGAATTGTGCAAATCACATCATATATCAGAAAGCTCAAGCCAGTCTTATCAGCCCAGCAGCACCCTATACAAGATTCATTAATGTATTTTGTCAAATCTCCTATAAACTGCAAAAATAAAATCCTTCACTGATCAATGTTGAAAAATCTGAATTGGGAAGTAATAACTGAGTGTTTTCACAGCAAGACTGCCAAAGGCTACAGAAATTAACAGGTACACAAGCCTGTAGTTTTGGGGGGGACTTTAACTCATCACACAATGTGGAGATAGTAGCTTGTTTTACCTTCTTCATTCTCGGCAGCTTGAGATTTAATTTAGCGATTTTACGTTTAGGCCTCGAGGGTAAGTTTGGAAGACAATTATTTTAGAAAAGATAGCTCTGAAGAAACATTCAGATTAATTTAGAAGAAAATGCTGCAACTATGAATAATGGGCAGGCACTACACCACAAGCTTTCAGCCTAGAGGTATGTATCATTTAATTTCTGGCCAATATTGGGAAAAACAGAAAAAGAGACTGTAATCTGTTAAGATGATATGTTTTCTCAGAGGCAATGACAGATATTAAATAAATGCTCAGTGGGAATGACACATCCACCAAAGACACATACAGCTCCTATACAGTGGGAGGGCAATTGACTTGCAAGTGTTTTATTTTATTTTATTTTTTTAAATCCTCCTCCTAAAAACTGGCCTGTTTCCGTTAAAATTAAAGAACACTTTGGCCAGACAGCCTCTCACAGCACTGCAGTTACTTCTAGAAGTTAAATGACAGCTCCTGAAAGTTAAAGAACAGCAGTGATTGGTATGAAGCAGGCTTAAAGGTAAATGAGAAGCAAAGGATTTTTCTCTCTTGTTTCTTCATTCACTTAAAAGTGCAAATGTGTTGGAGTGGTTGTGTTTAAAAGTTTAAAATGAGTGCTGCAACTATTTAACCAAGAAACTTGGGGCGATGAGGTATTTCTGGAAAGATTTAAATCCTTCCAAGTTATGTTTTTGAAACCTTTTTTAAAAAACTATTATATTTCCAGTGTTCACTCTAGGAACTGTCAGAATTTCTTTTGACCATATTCGGCATTGCCAAGTAATTTTCATGCCAGGTGGAACCTTAAAACTTTTTAAATTAATTAAGTAATTAATTCATTTTCCCCAGGAATATTTGAAATAAAATCTTATTCAGATGTCCAAACCAGAAGGTATTAAAGTTGTTTTAGCATGTAACCGAAAGCATTCCTCTCCAAGAATAAGCCTATGTTCTATACATACAGTTCTAGACAGGAGGCTTAAGAAATGGAAGATATTTAATTAATGGAGACTAGAGAGGGGCAAAGATATCTAGCCTGCCAGCCATAGTGTAAAAGTGTGGTGGTTTCAAGGAAACAGTTCTGATACAGCTCTGTGGGTGATTCACCTTCCTGGAAGTTGCTGAGAGCATAGCAATATGAATGCTGGCTTGCAGAATTTAGGCCTTAGTAAATAATAACAAACCCTTCCAATTTTTCCCACAGTTATTTGATACCACATTGATCTGAGAACCACACAATCATTCTGGTATTTCCTATTAATTTTATATTCTGCTCCTTGAATACTACTTCTTGAGCCCTCTTTGCAAAAATTTGTTACTAGAAATTCCGATGTCAATAAAGTTCAAGTATATTTGAAATCCAGCATATGGATAGGATAATTAGCTATTAAAATATGCTTTAAATATTATCTCTCTACAGTAACTGTTATAACTGTAAATAATCCAATAACCTCTTCACTGTTTATTGTAATGGAGTTTTTGTGCCTCCCACAATCAGAAGTGAGTAAACGAGCTCCATTCTTCCTGCCCTGTTTATTCTGTATTAAAAATCGTATTCACGCAACATGTCTCATCTGGAAGGATATCCTGCTGTACAGCAGTAACTTCCTCATTGTAGAAAATCAGCTGTCTCTAGAAATGAATAGATTTTGTGTTGTGCTTCCTTGAATGCCTACAAAATTTCATAATTCCTGTTTTTACACACATTTTCTGCCTAAAATACGTACAGGTGAAACTGAGAGACTAATGAGAAAAGTAATTCTTCCCAACTCTGATTCTAAAAAAGTATTTTGCTTACAGCAAATGTTTATTATGCAACCATGCACTTTTATGTGTACCATTTGATATAACAGGAAATAATGTGTGAGTACACAAAACAGATCTGTATAGCAGCAGTATTACATAGTTTTTAGATGGTAACCAAGAATAATGCCTACACATAATGTACAGAGAATAACAAGGGAGTTCTGTTAATCCCAGCTGCAACTGTAGCAGAAAAAAAAAATTATAATTTTTGTCCAAAATACTAGCATGTTTTAAGGAAAATCTTTAATGGGTGAGGCTTGGTCTTGTTCCACAAACAAAAAGGGCATTAAAAACTGGAAGAAAAAGGACTTCAACAAAGTTTACATAAAATCATTTGCATATATACATCACTAAATTTTCCCACACAGGTTGGGGACAGCTTAGTCTCTTTGATCGTGATGAAATACCAGTCAATTACTGGAGATAGGAAGGTAAAGCACTAAGAAGAAATAGGCAATATATTTTGAAAATTTTTCCCATGTACTAAAAGGAAAATATTAGCCACTGAATATTTTATTAACAAACAAAATCCTTTAAACTGTCCTAACACTTTTAAGTGGATATTGGTGTACCTTTGCTATAGGACTTATACTCATTTTACCATTTCATGTAAAACAGTGTTTTAGTGCAGAATCGATGTGGATCTAAAGTATCCATTATTGAGGCTGAATGTGTTCATGATGGATGTCATATTTCTCCTAGGAAACAATGGGATGAAGGAGAAGACAGTAGATATAACTATGTTTCAGTGGGATGGTTCCTTCAAAAAGCAGAATTTTGGACAGTGGAATAGAATTAATTCTCTATGTCTTTCAAAGTGTGGCTAAGAACAAGCCAAAAATTTCACAGATGACTGCCTATACCTCTGCTAAACCACAAGAACTTGCCAGTAGAAAGTTTATGCCTGAAAAAAAAAACACATTTAAAGCTTTATGGAAGGTAAGCTACCGTGAGAGTTTCACTGTTCTTTTGGGACTCTGCTTTGAAAACTAAAGTCATAATGTCAATGCTGAAAAGCCCTATTGCTTTTAAAACTTCTTTGAAAACATGGTAAGTGAAAGAGCTCTTTGTTTTGTTTTCATATGTAACAGTGGGATTTTTCAAGTATCTGTTTATGACTTTTACAGCCAACACTGTCTGAGCATGGCTGAAAACAGAAGTAAACATGATGTAATAAACACACAATATTCTTTGCTTATTCCCTTCTTTCATTTCTACATTTCTTTCTCTTTGGGAAAAATGGAGCTATTTCATATTCTAGAGAGTAATATAAATGGAGATTTGTCCTATATAGAAAGCTAAGCATCCTCTGAGAATACAATTACTTCCTGGCTAGCCCAGACACATTTTTATTCTTTTATATAATTTTAAAAAATTTATTCGAATTTTTGCTTTAATATTAGAAAAGTACAAGCTACTTTAAAACATACAAAGTGAATTATTACACACAAGTTCTCTTATGTTTGCTATATTCTCAGTCACTAGTATTACATGAGTGTTATAACAAGCTGCAATTTTACTAGACATTAGATATTCTATTTCAGAGATCCTGTCTACTGTGGGCTACTGGAAATAAAGATTACCCTTGTTACAGCATGATTAAGTGAAACAGAAAAAAATACCAGAGTAGAACCACATCTTTAACAGCACTTTTTAAGTAGCATTTTGTGATGTTTGTGTGTCAGACTACAGAACTGAAATATACTTTAAACATAACCCTGTTTGGTATGATATATCGTAGGAGTTCTTTTCCCCTTAATTTATGCAAGCAAAAGTCCATACTCTGAGTCTATCTAGAAGTCACAAATGGAATATTACCATCTCATAGTTTCAATTATATGCAGAGATTTTTACTTCAAGCTGCCATTTTTCCACAGTCCCAGTAGCCACCAAATATTTTTCTGAATGTGTTAAAGCACAGAAGACAGAGGTGCACAACTGCAAGAAGTGTCTGTACCTTTACACAAATGAAAATTATGAGTGTGTTGTGAGAAGATTTTGATAGAGTCATTATTTATCTTCTGTAAGACTTTGTTTCCCTTTATAAGATAAAGGATAAAACCCTTCTGCTTGCAGATGTTAATCTGTTGTTATATTTATCAGAACATACACTTTGCCTTCCCTGCAGCAGGAAAGGCAGAAAACTGCTGAAAACCTCTGCCAAAGGCTTAAAGTATGTTGAGTGTTGCCAGCTCTTGAGCTCTCTTCTGGAATGTGATCCAAGTTTGGTTAGATCAAGGAGCTAGCTCTGCAACAGCCTCTTACAAAATCCCCACCCCCCACTGCCTGCCATGCTTACTCACATCTGAGATAGAGTAAAAAGCCAGGACCACTGGAAGAAGAGCTCCCCCACCTTCACATCTGAGCATCCCCACACTTCTTCATTAAATGAGACAAAGAAGGACAGAAGCTGTTGTGGGCAGCTTCTGCGCCTCCTTTGCCTATTCTCTTAGGAATTAAATAGGTCTTGACTTCTTCCTTTAACATCCAGTCTGTCTCAAAACTATGAACAGGTTTATCTTAACCTAGAGAGGCAAGATCCCACAGGGCTGCTTCATTTCTCTAAAGCTTTGCAGAACATGTTCCAAAAATACAATAAATTGGACCAAGGTGTCGTCTGAGAGCTCACATAACAGACCAGGACTGGCTAACTGGAAGATTGACAGAGAAAGTGTAAATTTAGAACTACATTTATTGAAGCAACAAGAAGACAATCCTAACATACATGTAGGGCACAGTTTACTAGAGACATGAGATTAAAGACAGAAACAGTAAGGAGGACATTGTCTACAAGACTACCTCTTGTTATGCTCTAATGTATGTTTTTGGCTTTATCAGTCCAGAATGTGATCCCCTCTTGTACAACCGAGCGCCTGCCAGCACCAACAATGGCCTGCAAGACATCACAGGCTGACTGAGAGCCTATCTGAAAAATGAGGCTTTTGATTTTCAAAATGTCTTGAAAAGACCAGCAAGACCCATAGGCAACATGGTATTCCCAGCAGTCAGATATACCTGTGTGCTCACAGTTAAATGTTTGAGAGATAGATATCACTGAAAAGACAACAGAGTACAGTATAATCTTTATCTTAAAAATATGGACCCATCTCAGAGTGTGTAGGATCTGATTTATGCCTTTGAGGCTTCAGATTGCTGAAGCATACACTGTTGAGTGATTCATTGTTGTGCTATTCACTCCACATCAAGGGAAGCTGTTGTGTAACTGCTTGTGTAACTCATTTGAGAGGACAACCAAAGTCCCAAAACATCTACTGTAGAAGGCAGATATGCAACCATAAAATGTTCCAAAAAAAGCTGTGAAAGAAGTGTAGAGTTAGAACACTGTAAAAACACATGGCTCTAAATATATGAAATGTTTTCAACTAAATAAGTATCTTCTACTTTTCCATTTAAGAATTTTTCTCCTTTAAAAAGTTCTTAGTTCTAGAGACATAAAACATTTATTTTATTCAGAGGAATATTTATCTTAATATGAAAATGTCAGTCTTAAACACAACAAGTTTGGAATCATATTAGTAAATATCTGGCTTATTTGTAACATACCTTGTTAATGTCAAGGGAGTAAGTGGAATTTAATAGGTATTAAAAACAGGTGTGGAATATAAAATTAAGTTAACAAATAAGCATTGAGAAGGCCTTAAACATTAAATACAGGATGTATTGGTTTTATTTCTGCATCTCATTTGAGAGGGAAGGAGTTATTTTTATTTTCTTCTCAATCTCCATGGTCCATTTTGAAACAGTGTCCTGGTATACCAGGGTAGGTACCCCAGTAAAGGTGCTGAATGATCTGTTTTAAATCCCTTTACATTCCAACTTGTCCTTTTCCTGTCACTTTTCAATTGGTTACACAGAATCTTCATACAGGAACATCTTATGGCATTTTCTTGCTTTTGTTTTACCCAAGCACAATCTGCAGTTTCTTTCAGACTGTTAAAGCAAGCAGATTTACATAGCCGTGCCAGCCCTAAGACTGTCTGAATGCAGATTTAAAACTCTCAGTCTAACAGGAGATGTGATAGCAGTTTGTGATTTATCTGGTGGCAAAAATACCTCAGGGTCTATACAGTTAGCTACGTTCCCAGTTGTACTGATTCAGCTGTCTGCAGAGTGGACTCTGACAAGATCAATGAGTCCAGTAAAAGCAAGGCTAAGAAAAGTCTGTACCTGTGTTGTTTAAAGTACGTGAAGCATCCAGGAAAAAAAAAACGTTGGATGAGAACCTCAGCTTGAAAATCAAGTTCTTAATGCTTTATAAAATGATCTCAAGTCCTCAAATTCATTCATTAGTCAAGGTCAATATGTCAGATATGTCAGGTAAGTCATTTCATAAAAGAAGTTCAGGCAGACAGCAGAGACAACGGAAACTTATTTTAAAAAATATCTACATAGAATGAAATAGTACCAGACGAGGCCATCTGACAAATAAATTTAAAAAATAAACAAATAAACAATATTTTATTTTTATTATTTGAATTCAGGTAAGCTACACTATTAAAAACAGAAAAGGTAGCTGTTTAATATAAGTAGAAGGGAATGGATGGAAAAAGCAAATTTCCCAGTGGAGATGTAGAAGATGAGTGGATTAACCTAGCCAGGGGCTCTACATCTGAGAGTTTCACAATAAATCAACTAAATTTATCTTTGTGACACCTTTATAAAGTAACATTCTCATTTCACAGATGAATGTCCCAGTCACAGAGAAACTATGTGGCTAAGCTGTCTACCAAGCTCATAACTCACAGTCCTTCCAAGTTAAATTAGAAAATATCTTTTTGATGTATTTCAAAGAGTAAATAACAAGAAAGGGGAGGAAAAGGGAGGAAAGAGATATAATACAGAGTGTTACTGCTCAGAAACGTGATTTTCACTGACCTTCCATTATATTTCAAATGTAACTTGTTGACCTTTTGAACAGTATCTTCCACTCTTAACCTACTTAAAAGAGGGTGTTTAGTGTCTCTCTAAAGTATCTAGAAGTAGTCCCTTTCATTGAGAAACCAATCCCTGCATTTTGATTCATTTGTGCTAAAGTCAGACCTAACTTCTCTCTGTTTCACAACTACTCCAAAACCCAAAAAGGGACTTGTACACAATACCAGTTTCATAACAGCTCCTTTGAACTTTTGAACAGTAGGAGTGTATCTATATGAGCGAGTAGTGCAGTGCAGGGGAAGCAGTTCTGTAAGGTGAAATAGCTGGTGCTGAGTATCCAACGTCCACTCCATATGTATTTCAGGGATTTTGCATCAGACAAGTTCTAAACAACTAAACAGCTATTAATAACTGGAGCACATTATATTCACTCCTAAAACATACCTTCTACTTGAGCTTCATACAAATGCAATCCAGCTGGCTACTTTGAGATCTCTCCACAGTGCAAACCGTAACATAATAAAGGGCCAGTCTTGCTGTTTGCTTCAAAAGCATGTTTGTCATACAAAAGCACAAATGTAGGTCCCTTTCTTTCTCACAAATTCATTGCTATGTCATACACAGAATCTCGAGTTCCTAATCTTCTTATACAATTTGATGACTGGCCAAATAACACAAGCATGCAAATGAGAGCTGGAAACTTGAGAGTTCTGATCTCTGAGCTGTCATTGATCTTCACCATCAGGACGACATGTTTCTGCAGATTGGTCTGAATACACCATCAAACTCGGGCTAACTTGCCATGCAAATTATCCCTTAGGAAAATGAGAGACTTGTCTACAAGAGGAAAAAAAACAAAACAAAACAAAACAAACAAACAAACAAAAAACTAACAAACACTTGCCTAGAATTGAGGCACTGCAGGAACACAAAATCCTGGTCTCAGAAAGAACACCTCTGTGGCTTTGCACAGCTATGAAACATATTCAGTCTATTCCAGCTATAAATCCATAAATCATTATCTGGGTGAAGGGGCTGCTGCAAAGACTGTTTTTAGTCCACAGATTGAAGGTAAAATTTGCAAGTATTAATTAAAGCTTCCAGGAATGTGGTGAGTTACCTTAGCAATTTCTCTCTCACTGTGATACAGACCATATCTCATGCAATGCCTCTGAGGAGAAATCACAGCTGTCGTTTCAAAGTTAACATCTTTGACTATTAAATCTCTTATTTGGTTTATTATTTTAAAGACTTACCTTCTAGTCATTTAGACAGGCCTTGCAGAGCACTGGGAGCCATTCCAAATTAGAAATGAAATTAGAATCTAAGTCTGTAAGAGAAATCTCAGTGCATTTCCCGATCAGCAGACATACTCTGTTCCAGTTCTGCTCCCATGGTCCAAAAGATCCAGGAAGGAAAAGGATCTGACTCTGTGATACTTACTGTATCTCTGTATTCAAAAAATGGCTGACTTCTAATAAGTTGTGGATTCAACAATAAATGCTCTTGACCAAAAATAATTCAGCATTCATTACCAAGCACATTTTCCTATACTGAGAATTCAGTTTTGCTCAATGCCCTGAACAAGAAGATAAATAGAAAAGTGACACCATTTCCTGCTAATACAAACTTATTCAGGATAGTAAAAAACTGACTGCGAGGAGTTGCAGGAAATCTCATTGCACCGAGTGGCTGGGATTTAAAAAGGCAGATGGAATTCAGTATTGATAAGTGCAAAGTATTGCACATGAGAAAAGTATTTCTAAATAGATAAAGATGTTGTGTTCTAAGTTAGTAGTCTGACTCAGGAATAGAAATTTTGGAGTAAGCTGAAAACTACATCTCCCTGCTTAGCAGCAGTCAAGTACATTTAAGAAACTATTAGAAAAAGGAAACAGAAAATCTCTTAATACCTCTAAGAAAACCAGGGTTTCCACTTCTTGAATACCCATCACAATTGCTCTAAGGAAGCAGGTAATGGACAGTAGAAAGAGAGAGAAAATTTGGTGAATAATGATGTGACCAGGACAGCTTTCATACAAAGTGAGGTGAGGACTCCAGCTTTGAAAAAAAGATGACTAAGGATTATATTAAATGTTTCTGTTAAATTTCTGCTGTCACAGAAGACACTTCCAGCCCCTATAGATGGACAATGTTGAATTATTAACATTCTTCAGAGCTAATTAAGCATGACTGGCTAACATGATTATGAGGCAAAATTATTATAGGAAAAACATTTTACTAAATGGAGAGTATATTCCAGCATAATATGAGCTAACAGAAAATGCAACAGGGTGAACAGACTTGCAAGTTCTTCTTGCCTGTCGTATTAACACAGGCATACAAGTTGTCTCAAAGTCAGATAAAGGTCTTTCCAAATTCTGTTTCCCATAACTCACTTTTCTTTATTGGCATCTTCTGCTATACCATCAGCTTCACAGAGAGCTATCTTTAATTCTGACACCTACTGTTGTCCATTGCCAAATTCTTGAAATTCTAAATGTTGGGGTTCTATATTTTAGCAAAGTAATGAGCACGTTCACAAAGGTTAGTGTGAATTAAAATGTTAAATAATGGACAGTTTCAAAGCACATTAAAGAAAGTTATTTCAAAGGACAAACTGCTAAAAATGAGAGGACTGAAATCCTAATGTTGAAACAAAAGTTAATATTTTTTTTTGCATTAATTTAGGAGTTGTTTACATTATTAGTGTATATTTTATACATGTAGACATTCGCTATAACTATTTTCACATATTACTTACACTGTTTTGGCTATCATGACCTTCAGTTCTTCCTAACAAAGAGTATTTATAACGAACTTTTCAAACTAATCAGAATTCAGAAACAGGCCTTTAACACGAGATACAAAGCCACAGGCACAAGAGGAAACTGGATGATACTGCATGTTATCAGAGTCACACATCATGTTCCCGGTACTCTACACGAGTAGAGAATCTCCATTTCAGTCATGCTGCTTAAGGTACTGGGGCAACATGCTGAGCAACTGAGCTTTTCCCACAGACTGCAGCCATTTCAGAGGCAGACCTCCTAAAGAATATGTTAATAAAATGCTACTTTTTATTTTGTGTTAAATTGAGGAACATTAGATTTTAAGGCCAAAAGCATAAGCCTCGTAGTTTATGGTTGAACATCAACTAGTAGGAGTAGTTCCTGGCCAAACACTAATTGACCATTCCTAGATGCAATGCAGAAGGCAGCAAGGCAGTTGTCTGGTAAACTTCAGATGTAAATGGGAAAAAAAATCTCAATGAAAAAAAACATCCAAAAAGGTTAAGCTTTGTTTCAGGACACATTGACATTTTGACACAGAAAGTGTGCAAAGAGAAATCGTGACAGTGAAAATTTGTTTCTAGTCTGTTGCATCAGGGAGCATTAAATGCACTGATCAAGGCTAGTCAAGACAGCTTCCCTTGGAGGAGCAAGGTTTGATAGGAGAAGACATAGCTGAATCTCAGCCACTTGTTTCTCACAGAGGATGAGGTTCTGTCAGTCACCATGTAGCTTTCTATCCAAAATGACACTGAAAATTGGAAAATTAGAATTTGAAGTTGAAACCGAAGTTCACTTCTGATTTTGAGATTCTAATTGTCTTACTGCTTCATACCATACCAAGGGGTGGATGAAGAACTTGGACATCCTGGGTACTCTGCTGGTGTACTGAATTATATTTGCACTTTGCAAATATCAAATAGTATTTATGATCCCAGAATGCCTCAACATTGGACAACAAATTGTTACTTTAATTTTATTATTGTAACTTTCTTTCCTTCCATCCAGAATTCATTCATTCAGTTCCATACCCAAGCAGTTCTTTTCAAGGATCATGTTCTTAATGTCAGAAAAAAAAGGCTGTTAGACAGTATCTGGAAACCTCTTCTACTCATAAAATAATCTACAAAAAACTGTGACTAGAACTGAATTAATAGATAAGTACTCTGATGACAGGCATGGAGCAGAATGTAAGTTAGTGTGCTTTCCAGAATTGGGACTTGGTGACAAAATGCAATTTAAATAAGGTTTTGTTTTATTTTCTGGTTTTAAGATACAGCAAAAGTATTAAAGCTTACCATGGCTGGGTCTAAATGTGGTAGTGTAAAGGTTAGTATAAAATTTATTATTTCTAGTTTTTGAATGACACAGTAATTTAAACATTTAAAACGTTGGTGTCTGTGTGGGTTTTTTAAAGACACAGATTAGTACATATGGAATGTGCAGGCACCATATAATATTTCTTTTTCTTTATAACATATAAACTGCTTGATGGCAGTGGTACACTTTTTAATGACTGTTAAAACCCATATTTAAAAAGGAAAAAAAAAAAAGTGATGTAATGAGGATCACCTGTGTAGTTTGCAACAGAACAGCAACAGAAGCCTCAGGTTCAGTGGTCCAAAAAATGACAGAACTGTGGTTCCATGTGCTGTTAAAGTCATAAAGAAGTCAGATCTAATGCTGAGAATTTATCCATAAAATATTAACAAATTCAGGGTGAAAGTTGTCATGACAGGTCCAGTAAGCCCCAATTAAGAAAACTTTTGTTTACTTTGCTTTAGTTTGAAAGTAATCCAGCAGAACAGGATCTTAATAAGTTGCATAGGATTTTTATAATAATTCATATAATGTTGCCTTCCTTGGTTTAATTGAGATGGGCTTTTCGTAGAGCTAATTGTCTTACTCAGTTAGACAAACTGAATAATAGGCTGAGTGTATATGAAGCAAGTACAGAGATGGGCATGGTCTATATGCTAAAGTATGCTGAAATTTTAGCAGTGGTAAAACAAAGTGCTGTGCTGCACCCACTTCTGGACTGTGGGAAAGTAAGACCACTAAAATCAACCACAAGCATGCAGTAATCCACCCCAGGAATCTATGCTGATATTCCAGTTACAAAGATGGCTCCAGAGGCTGTGTAAATAGAATGGGTCTTGAGTACAGTTGGACAAGTTTCATTTGCAAGTGATAACTAGCCAAGGCAGTAGGGAGACTACTAAAAACTATTTCTGGAAGGAAGACATATAGCCTACTCATACCTGGAAGGTCTTGTACAATTCAGTAACTGAATATACGATGCTCCTAACAAATTTCATCTTTTGCATGAACACAAAAATGCTTCAAAGGGCAGGGTTGTGTCCTGTAAGGCTCCTTTTTGCACTCTGGACATAGAAGATCACAGACGTAGCACAGCTGCTTTTAGGCAAGTGTTCAGTAACCCTGCATGCTGGGGGAGAGAATGGCAAAAGCAAAAGCAAAGAAACTCATGGGACAAGATAAGGAAAGTGTAATAAGTGAAGGAAAAATAAGGGAGGGAGGGGGGAAATGACGCTAAGGCAATCCTTTATCACCTCCCACAAGCAGACCAACGCTCAGCCAGTCTCAAAACAACCTCCCCTGAGTTTTTATTGTGGAGCATGATGTTATATGGCATGGAATAGCTCTTCACTCAGTTCAGGTCAGCTGTCCTAGCCCCAACCTACTCTCTAGAAGAGCTGAGTAGGGAAAAAGAAAGGCTGGATGCTGTTTAATTCTCAGATAATAGCCAAAACACTGGTGTGTTATCACAACTCCAAAAAACAGCACCATACATGTGCTGCTGTGAATAAAATGAACTCCATCCCAGTCAGACCCAGAACAAGGCTCTTTTGCTCATCCACTTCAGGAGATTCATTCTCTACTACCGAAGAAAGTTAACTATTGTTTTTATAAGTTAGTGCTTCGGTACCACATTTTTTTGCCATGAGCACTGAGGTATATCACAAATGGAAACACTTCAGGTTTTAATACTGATGAGAACACTTGCTCTCCACATTTTTTTCTGATAAGTTGAAAGTAGGTATGGTTTTTATTTTTATTATAAGAAAGTGATGAAAAGTTCCAAGTATTTGGTTTCAAAGCATACGTATAGGTATAATGGGAAAATCACTAATATCTCATTTTTTGCTTGTCCTGACCCTCTCTTCCAGTGGACATAATGGGTTTTTTAAATGAAGGTGTAATGTGCTGTACATATCATTACAAGACCAGAATATAATAAAACTATGACAGCAACATGCTATTGGAAGTTACTGTTGCCTCTTCACAGAAGTGATTTATAAGCCAGCATTTCTGGGATAAGTTCTTTGTGTATATCATGGAAGTTCTTGCTTGAAAACTCTTGATTTGTTTGTGTTTTAATTTAGATTCATACAAAGTAATCCCATATTTAAATAGCGCAAGAGCAATTGTACTGTAGCTTGGTTGTTCCAATAAACTCACTGTGCTTTTTTCCAACATGAATAGTGTAGTATTTCATAGGGCTCATCTAAAAGGACGTTGCTCAAGAATACCTGTTACTTTCTACATTCACAGTGTCTCTGTCTCCAGCTCACCTTGCAATGGTAAGTTGAGCCTTGGGTTCTGATGCAGGGAATTGTGCTCAATAATAATACTGTTGTTCTCCTGGAGGCAATATTAAGCAGATCATACTTTGGTAACCACTTACAGGTAGGTGTTGATAAAGTCTTACTGTCACAATCAATACAATTCCCCTTTACTAAATCCCCAGAAGGAATCGGCAGGAGAGGCTGAGGGGGAGCTATCTCATGGGTAAAGGACACTGTTCTAGTCAAATCTTCTTCCTTCCTCTCAAATAAAAGGCAGTTTAGATTTAGTCCACTGAGCTCTTCTACAAAATTGAGGGCAAGAGATCATAGTGGTGAAGGAGCAAATAGGTTTCCCCTGTAATCAATTTCATGGTCTCACAAAATGTCCTTCATTTTAGGACTGGCTTTCCCTCACACCTGCCTCTATTTTTTCTTCTGTTCTTGCAAAATTAGAGTTAATCTTTTTACTTCCATTCACACTATTACTATTAAATGTTCTCAGCATATTGACTTTAGAAACATCAAGGTTGCATAAGAAGAAAATATATACCTCTAAGTCTAGCAACATATACCAAATGGAATGATTTACATTTTCTAATGGAAGTTCAGTGATCAGATGTGTAATTTAAGCAAGACTGTTTCATATAGAAAACATTAAGGTGCTGATCTTTCAAAGATTTACATCCACAAATTTGAGACTTACTGGCACTTGAGCCCCAGACCCATTCTTCAGTTCTGTCTTTCCTGACCAAATGAAAAACCTCATATAAAGGTTATTCAGACAACAGTTACAATGATCACTTTATTAGTTTTAACCATTTCAGCTGTCCCTTCTCTCCACTGATACATTTCTACTGCTTCAGCAGACCATGGAGCTGAAGGGGCAGGTAAAGTGTGCTGCTACCACTACTGTTCAGAATGATTAGCTATATCTCCTGGCTGGTTTATTATGCACTCCCTCTTTCCACCTTTCCATTTCTCTATACGTCAGGTGACTCTTATCGCAGTCTAAACTCATAAATATTTCAAGCCATACTTTGTTTTTGTTCTATACTGCACAGTACATACCTGAAGAGCTGTTTCCTGGCCTCTATGTGCCCTGGCCTCCTGAGTTCACCAATAGTGTGAATTAGTCCCTGTATATTCTGAAGGTCTAGTAAACTTGTGTGCTGATTTCTTTGTGTAAGAAGACTTGAAGGCTTGAAGGTTTTTGAGTGGTGTGAAATCAGCACCAAAAGGAAGAAAGCTGAGAATGGAGCTGACAGAACAGCATGGACTTCTGTTCCTTCTTGAATAAATTGATGTCAAGGGAGTAATCAAGATTTTATTCATTATTGGATGCAGAGAGTGCTTGATACTCTCAGATTTATCCTAGAAGATGCCAAACCAAGAGGTGAGAATCAAGTTCCTGGGAAGCAAAACCAGATCTATAGGGTGATATGCACGGGCAGAATACGAGCACTAGGAGTTTTAACATGCAAAGACAACTAGTGCTTTAAAAAATATCCAATGATGTTTGTGTCATTCAAAAGTAAGATCATTGTCCACCTGAGAGAGGATTGGTTAAGTTATTCTCTGAGAAAATTAATTGAAATATCTGTAGAGCAACAACTGATAACCCAATTGTGCTGGTTTGGTTTGGTGGGTTTTTTGGTAGTGTGGGAGAGTGGCTCCTGTAAGAAGCTGAAGAGCTTTCCAAGCTCCAAAATCAGCTATCCAAGGAGCCATTAGGGAGACAATAGGTGCACCTCTGTGATTAACAGACAAAAGAACTGATGTAAGACCTGAGCAGAGGAGCACTTAAAGGAGAAGAGCTGTGCTGGAGAGGTAAAAGACAGTGCCAGTGTAAAGATCCTGTGGTTGAGGAAGAAGGGGAAGAAGGTGCCCAAGCAGAAGTTTCCCTGCAACCTATGGTGAGATGGCAGCTGTGCCCCTGCATTCATGGAGGAACATAGTGGAACATTCCCTGGGGGCACCAGGAGAGGTAGACTTGGATTTGTTGCCAGTGGGTTTAGATTAGACATCTTTGGAAGACCTCGGCGCCAGAGGAGTTGGCTGTTCCCGAAGCCCCCGTGACTCTGTGGGAAGCCCAGGTTGGAGCAGCTCCAGACCTCGTGGGAAGGACTCAGGAAGGAGAGGTTGGTGGAGGACTCTCTGCCATGGGAGGGACCTCATGGGGAAGCAGGGAAGGACTGTAAGGAATCCTTCTTCCTGAGGAGGAAGGAGCAGCAGGAACGACCAGCCTGTGAACTGACTCTAAACCCCATCCCCTGTCCCCCTGTGCCGCTGGGGGGAAGGAGGGAGAGAAAGCGAGAGCAAAGTGTTTTGGGCCCAGGAAGAAGGGAAGGGTGGGGTAACATATGCAAGCCAAGCTCTCTGTGTTGTCTCTGTCCTGGGTGTGTTTGATGAGTGTGAAATTAAATTGTTATTTTCCCCAATTTGAGTCTGTTTTGCCTGGGACCTCAATCGGTGAAGAACCCTCCTTGTCCTTTGTCTCAACCCATGAGCTTCTAGTTGGCCTTTGTCCTCCCCAATCCAGTGTGTGTGTTTGGGGGAGAGTGGAGCGACTGGTCACATTGCTGGTTCTTTGTTGTGTGAGACATAAACCACAACACCAATTTATCTACATAGGCTTATGAGTCTGATGGTTGAACAGCTAATACCATAATGGGGTGCCTGATGCTTGTCCTAGTTTAAGGAAACACATATGAACTTCCTTTGCTAAGGAGTACACTACTGTTCAGCTTCATGAGATTATTATATCAATTAACTAGACATACTGCCTACAGCTGTCTTATCGTCAACAACCTACTAAATTGTAGCCAGGTTAGTACAGAGACTTCTTCTGTGTTAACTCTGGAGTGGAAGAAACTCATTGAAAATTAATCACATGCCTCAGTGCTAGTCTGTCCTTGAAAGTTACTGGTATTTAAAGAAAGGCTTGAGACTAAAGTATATTTATTCTAATCAATGTTGTCAAGGTCTAAAAAGCTACAAGCTCAAAAATTTAGTCTGTAGCAGACAGAATAGGAGGAACAGAACATAAGAAAGGAGACTTAAGCTATCCTCACCTGTAAAACATCTTTTTGCATATGTGGACATAACAATCACTGTTCAAGTCACAGTGTTTAAACGAGGTACAAGATATGCAACCAGTGTACAACAAAAATACCTAAATCTGTTCCATTCCAGAGTAAATAAAACAATGTTCATGTATTGCTTTATTTTTCCTGTATTACTGTGAATGTGACAGAAAAAAATAAAATTGTGAGTTCAAGAAAACTGCTAGAGTAAGGGCTATTCCTTTTGTAATGTGAATCACATGTAGGATAAGCAGCTATTTGTATAGTGCCTACAAGAGAAACCACTTTCTGGAGAAAAGTGTGCCCTTTTAAAGTTTACTGGCATTAGAAGATTTGCTCTGTGTGTTACATTGTTTTTTCTCTTGGCTTTGTTTTTTTTAAAAAAAACTTCTCGTAATTGCTTTAAAAGAACAAAGCTCTTTGTTTAAGAGTAGCTCAGGGAGATCATAATTGCCATAAGGTACAAGACTGTTTCCAAGTATTTTTCAATTGCTTCTCTTCTGCATTAAATATTTAATGCCTAATGTTTGGCCAAACTCTAGAAATTCCCCCTGGAACACTAGTGATGACTTCAGGAAGAGAATGAAGACCTGTCAATTAAATTTTCAATATGACTCTCTTTAGAAAACCACAGCTATTAAAGAGTGGGGTTTTTTACAGAAAAAGTAATAATAATAATTTGAGGAGTACGTGAACATGTCCTCAGTGAAAAGTATCAAGCAATTAATTCCATGCCTTTGAATATTATAGATTCATAGTCTGTAAATCTAAGAAAGTTATAATCATGTTTTCATCCATAATTTATTTATTTTTTCAAAGGATTGTTGTTAATGTTATCTGGATGGTCCCATCTTCCCCTTCCCCTCATGCACTCAGTTCCTGCTGGATTTTATCAGACAGACTCCTTCCTCTTACCTGCAGCTAGAGCCAAGAGTGACGTTATCTGGTAGTATCCGGCAGCAACCCTGTAACCCAACAGGGGGAAGAGTGTCAAGGCTGCTATTGACCAGTAAAATCCTGCTGCATCAGCTAAATAGCACCTGCCTCTTGCTCAGTTATTCTCCCTCCAGATGTCCTGTTTTCACCTCAGAGATCACTGTGTCCCAGGAGAGCTGACTACTGCTTTTCCATTGTATTAAAACCTGACAGCACGCTGGGAATAAACCATTTCAAAGCCTAATGAGAACAAGCACATGCTTCCTCCAAGCCAGCAGTCCACTCTGATGTGGATGCAGCCAACCAGAGAACATGTGCTACACATTACAAAAGCTGCCCATTTTGAGACTCCAAAAATTGCTACTGTTTGTCATGCTATTTTGGCTTCTGCCATGACGTAGGGACACCATTGTGCTACTCAGCAACTTATCTTCATGATCACTAACTTATTGTCACCAGATAGTTAATATACTAGGGGCTGATGACAACATTGAAAGAGCTATCACACCACCTCATTGCAACTGTTCAGGAAAGTCTGACAGGGAATATAACCCAGTATATTGAACTGATTTATAAAAGGCTAGGATAGACAGAGGTTATAAAGAAAGTCAGGAGAAGAACAGCATTTATGCCAGTTAGGATTGTATTGAAATGTCAGTATTTAATAGCAATAATAATTCAGATATGTTGCATGTTATCTGGCCTTAAAGTTACATATATTGATAATGTCATACATACTACTGTTTATATATATACAATATGATATTTACAGCATTAAGTATATATAAAGACATAGGCAGGTGGTTTAGCACTGCTATTCTAGCATTGCTCAAAAATATTTCAGTATTAAATATGTTTCCTTTTTGTCATCATTATTGTATCCTTTAATAGCTGATTAACACAACCTTCATAATTAGTTTTACAGTGTTCCTTCTCCACATCACCCTTCCTGATACAGCAGCTCCTCACAATAAACATTGGTTGATGTATGAAGGTTCAGTTATTTCTGTACTAGCTAAAAGGTAATTTTCCACCTTTCTCCTCCCTCCCCTTTCTTTTGTATCTTCAACCCCAGTTACTCAAGAGCAAGCTACATACTCAACGTGCTGTTAAGAAAAATGAACACAGGTGAAGATCAGCACACTGTTGAAATGCATTGCTTGCTTCAGGGGAGAAACGATCTCTCTAGAGAACCCACACTCCAGGTCTTTCCCCAGACCCCAGGCTTGCATGGGCTCAATGCAATCCAAGAAAAGAGCAAGCTGGAGATCCTAAATTAGAACCCAAGTTCAGTTCTCAAACCAAATTCTGGGGATGCAGGAAATTTTAGTTTTTCTGAAATTTTATTTCCTCACGCAGAAGCATGACACACACAACTGCCAAGCCACAGGCTAGACCCAAAACAAATATTTTAAACATGGTGAACGAAGTAAGTAGCTTCTAAATTTAGATTTAGAAGTCCCCAGTATTGGCACATTCCTTACTTGTACCAGCAATGAATTTTAAAAGCAAGTGACTATTCCATAATCTAAGAAACAGTTAATAGTCCATTGCCTAGTAATAGATGCATATGCAGGTGTGAGGATGTGCACATACAAAAGAAAAATTAAAAGGATGAGGACCAAACCAATGTGACTTCTGTATTTGCTGAGATGATCTATTGGTGTATGACCAAACTCTTGGGAGCTGGATAAGTAGTCAAATATTATCATAATTTTGGAATCAATTTCACACAGCCAGGCACAGGACTTGGGGTAAATTAGCTTTTAACAACACATTAAAGGAACCCCTCTGACATTCAGAGTAAGCTGACACACTTGCGTCTAACACACTTCCTTAATACTTGTTTTCAATAGCAACTAATGCTCCTAAATGTTTCTGAGAACAAAGTATTTCAGATAGGTCACCCAAAAATTGTGTCACATGAAACTATTGAACACTTCTGGAAAGTTGGCCTGGCTGCTGGAAACTGGCTTTCTTAATAGTATGCAAGCTAAAATAAATGCTGAGAAACTAAAATGTTAAATTATTATAAAACAAGCCCACCTAAAAGTTCAAGCACAAAGTAAAAACATCTTTAAACAACCTAATTAAAATACAGTAAAAACTATTTTTAAATGGAATCTTATAATCAGAAGACTGAGCCAGCAATAGAGAGAAAGTAGAAGCCAAACCACAATCTTACTAGAAGACACCCTAATATATAATGCCACACACTTTTTCCGTCCTTGAACATAAGAAATTTGGACTGCATTTCTCTAATTTTGGTGCCTAGGTATTGAACATGATTGTTTTACCATGTTGCTTAAGCTGTCTGCCAACAAGCCACATAGCATGAGAATGGTTCAATGAAATTCAAAACAATTAGGTACAAGGTATATTATATATGACACAACTGTCATATTAACTTCTTAAAGCAAAAAGTAATCTTCATTATTTACATGTGCCTTTCATTAGCAGACAAGGAATACCTCTGGAAGCTAAACCAAATTTCTTTATGTAGTGTTATCACCTAAATAAAGGATTTCCAGTAGGAATGGAACAATAGATTCTCTTTTGAACTGACATATTATAGAAGATTCTTTGTCTAATCTTGTATGGTAGAGCACTTTGTTATGTCCTTATAATCACAACATTAAGACTCATGTGAATCAGGATTAGTCATCTGTCTGAGTCAAATCTTACCCAGACAGGAGCCTAAAGGAGGTAAAGAAGTCTTTGTTACTAATAAAATTATGGAACCTGTTATTGACCAAAAAAAATGTGTAAAAACTTTGAAGTTCCTCCTTGGCATTTTTTAAATATATGAACAGAAGTTATCATTGTTAGCACATAGGACATTTTTTGAAAGAAAACCCTTTGTCCAATTTCCAAAGTTTTTTAGCTGTGAACTGAAACTAAATAAGTTTATTCTTCCTGCTTTTTTTATAGACCTTTACCACAATTACTATTTGGATTTACTATTTACTTCCCTTTATTAGAGACATGCCAAAACTGCAACAGTGTCCACCTGGAGAAATGCCCACTGTTCACAGCCACTGAAGATTTAGTCAGAAACTAACCTGAATTATTTGCATTGCAGCCATCCAAACTGTTTCCACTTGCATGGAAGTTTAAGAACAAGGTATTATTTTCAACAATTTATTTTAAAACATTTTCTTATGAAACTGATTTCTCAAAGTTGAAGTTTTTGTCTCATTCGTACAAACGACTTATTTTCAAATCTCATTTTGCGTAAAAACTTGTGGTTCCAAAACTGCCTCTTGTCTCAGAACAGAGAATTCCTTTTAGGGAAATCAGAGATACTTTTCCTATGTAAGCATTGTTTTTAATTAGATTCTGCTGGGTAGTGGCACAAGTAAAACAAAACACAAAAAAAAATCCAGCAAAGCTGAGCAATGAACCTTCACAGCTTTAAAAATTAATCAAAATTATAAATGAGCAGTATGCCCAGAAAAGATGAGTCAAATTATTTTCAGTTTTAGTTCCAAATATTCATAAGCAGACATCGAAAGTAATCTAATGTGATATAAAATTAGGTCCTGCATTTATCTACACAAAGTGTCAAAGGGAGAAAAGGCAAAATAAAACTCAAACATCAGACATTAGAGCTTCTAGGTACTTCCATCCCCCCATCTATGGGCTGCTTGATGGTTAGGGTGTTGCTTTCTCAGGCTGCATCAAGTGCCTTATCTTGTTGCTCAGCTGTTTCCTTGCTTCATTGCTGCTTCTTCACTTTGTTACCCCTCAAGCAGTTTCTCCCAGCTCTTAAGGATACTTTACAGTGGTTTGCTGAGAACTGTTTCCAACCTCAGCTCATATTTTCAAGACCTTTTCTATTATCCCACATGTAAGCACCACGTCATTATGAGACACACTTAGTATCAGGCTCTGGATCGCAGAGTAAGTCCAAATATGAAGTTGATAAGGAACATAATAGGCCAGGAAGGGTGCTTTGCACAATTAGTATTAAGCTTGTAGTCTGTTACTAGCAGCTGTCTCTTTATCTACTGGTAGTTTAGGACTGGAGAAAGTGCTCGTAGTCTTTTGGCATCCTAAGGGATGCAGGGTTCTTTGCTGGCTTTTATATGGGGAAATTTCTAAAAGCTTAGTTGACTTTTCCAGTTCCATACGATAAAGCATTATACCTGTTTCCACCTCACTGTTGCCACTTGAAAGCTTGCACAGTGTCCTGGCCTTATAGCCCTGAAATTGATGCTGAGCACAGCCTCCTAGTGCCTGAACCACAGGCTGAATGACTTCCACCAGTATTTTGCAGTTACCCTGATTCTGCCTTCCTTCCCACCACTCTCTGTCCTCCATGTGTCTTAGAAGAGTTTTCATTGCTCTGATAAGTCCTGGTTGCCTTTTTGCAAAACTTGAGCATTCATAAAATTAAATTGAGGGAAGGCTTTTTTGTTCACTATATATATCAATTATTTTATTATTATTATTTCAAAGCAACAAAGGAGAATCTTAAAATGCATTCTAATTCTCAAGCTTCAAGAGAACTTTAACTATGGAGTGTTTAATTTCAGGATGAGGAAGAGCCTGCTCTGGAAGAGAAATGAGTAATTACTTCCTTCCACTTCAGCAAAAGGGATGGGAAAGTTCACAAAAGATCCATCCATGCCAGCACTAGCGAGTTTTTGCCTCAGAAGCTTGAGAGTATTCCTGCAACTAAATCACAATACAGCAACTCAAATACATAAAAATTAAATGAATATAAACGTCCATTTTAAAATTTGTTTGTATTGGCCATTTCTCCCACATAGTAACTGATTTGTATATCATAGACCTTTACATAAAAGGGTATATAATAGTTCAAGCCTATGGGAAATAGCTTCTATGTACTGTCATAGAGAGCAAATGGTTTACTTTGACTTCCAGGGTGGATATGTGTGGTAGGACAGGAGGTATTAGGTTATTGCTGGAATCATTTCTAGGTCATAGCTAAATAAAATGAGCTTCAGTAGCAGCCAGCAACAGTAACCAGGAATCTACAGTACATTGTATGGGGATTTGCTTATATTTTGACATTTATCCAGAATATAGAAATTCTCCCTGCCAGGTTCTCAAGCCTGGGCCTATAATCCCTTTTATACTCACAAGAAAAACAAAAGTTTCTCCTTATGTGTAGCCAAAATATTTTAGAGCTTTCCTGCATCAGATGAGGTTTTTTGATAGCAGTCCCAGGATACTTCATCCTGAAAAGGTCGTCTTTATATTCTCTCACCTGTAGGAGGGAATCAAGGGAGACTTTCAACAGCTGTTTGGAAAATGGATTATTAAATATTCTTCCAGATGGAAAGCTAGACAGAGACTGAAAAGCGATAAGAGATCAAACTACTTTTATGTCTATGTTGCATTACTATCAAAGGTTTGAACTAAGGAGCAGAAATTGGTTTCTACCTCTGAGAGAAAGTATTTAGAATAACATGGAAATTGTTGTTTTACATTTATATCCCTTACTTTTAAACAGGACCCAGCAAAATAAAGCTAATTCAAAAAGGGACTGGAAGTTAGAAGCTATTCACAACATTGTAATTAAAAAAAACCACAACAGTATATTCCCATTAATTCCATTGCCCCCCAAAATGGCATCAAAGAGCAAGAAATAATCACAGCACAGTATCAGCTCTTAGAAGAAAGGGATCATAAATGAAACATTTAAGTCTGTGCCCTGCTCCAGATAAAATGTCATCCATATAGTCTGAACCAAAGTACTTCATAGTTTGGGAGAGAAGAGGTGGAGCTTAATATGTTGCTGATACTGAGGTGTTACAGAGGACAGCTTATTGACAGACAGCAGCTAACTGACTGAAGAAAAAAACACTAAAGCCAGTTTGATTTCACCCTCCCTCCACCAGCATATTTGCACAAGACAAATAAATGTTGGTGGAACCAGAACTTTCACCTGCATCATTCTATAACCATCTACCCAGTCATTATTGAATTACATCACAATTTGCAGTGTTCAATCCAGATAACACAGTCCAGAAGGAAAAGGGAAAAGAAGAAGGAAAAGGGAAAAGGAGAAGGAAAAGGGAAAGGGAATGGGAAAGGGAATGGGAAAAGGAAAGAGAAAGGGAAAGGGAAAAGGAAAGGGAAAGGAAAAGGGAAAGGATAAGGGAAAGGGAAAGGGAAAGGGAAAGGGAAAGGGAAAGGGAAAGGGAAAGGGAAAGGGAAAGGGAAAGGGAAAGGGAAAGGGAAAGGGAAAGGGATAGGGCAAGGAAGCAGCATCGATGTATTCTGTTTTTCACCACACTGTATCATAGGAATAAAACTGTTGGTGGTGTTAGCTTGAAAGCTGAAGTAAAAGAAGTTGTCTTGCATCACACATGTTACTGGGTCCTCCGCCTATACCAAGCAAGAAGATTCTGAAGCTCTTATTTGGACTGTCCTAATTCTAGTTAGTGAAAATGAGGCGAGTATTGCAGCAGTTTAGGATACCTCTTTCCTTGCATGACCACCCTGTAGAGTATTTTCTTTTCTGTACTGACTTCTTTCAATCTCTACATTTCACAAACGTGGTCCCTAAGGGCCCATGAAAATGTTCAAAGTGGGTCACAGACTGCTGTGGGGTGAGAACAGATGGTATTAATTGTCTGCAATGGGGGAACTGAGTTGTTACCAGCAATTAAAGGAGGCTAATAGTTCTTTGGCTGATGTAAACACTTGTAGCCAGTAATTACAGATATTCCATATTCCCCAGTCCTGAAGAAATTGAACTGCTGCCATTTTGTCTGAGAAGTGAGAACTGACAGCTTAATTGACTTTTTTAGATGGAGAATGGGAGTTCAAGCTGCATGCTAACAGTGAAGTTACTAATTGTAAATCAACTTTTTTTTTTTTTTTAATTGAAGAGAAGTTTTTAAAAGAAATGTGCCGCATGGATTTAAGTCCAGGGGTCTCCAACTCAAGAGGCAGACAACAAGGCTCAAGGAAAAGAACTTCCTTTCAAACATTTGAGAGACACTGTTCTGCCATGTAATCTATCACACAAAGAAAAAGGATGATTTGGGCACAGAAGAAGTGAGATAAAAAAATTGGAAGTAGATTCAGGTGAGATACATTAAAGGAATAGAGAAAGAAGGAAAAATGTATTACCTTTGATTTCTATTTCCTTCTCCCCTCAATTCTCTTTGCAACCTATACTTAAATATTTGTGAATGAATCTAAAATGTCAATGGAGGAATACCAAGTCATCATATTGCCCTTCCCCATTACCTAGGCAATTGAGTCATTCTTCCCTCCACAAACCCTTGTCAGCCCAGCTCCACAAGGAGCTTTCCTCTGCATGACATTTGCTCCTGGTTTTGTGCCACAAATTCCATCTTATTGCTCATATCGTCTGCTTCTTGTTTCTTTTTTCTAGTTGACTGAGCTGATGGGATAAGTAGGATTCAGCAGAGGAGCATGAGGGTGGTGGGGACAGACAGCTCTGGGGGTTTCTTGAATTCCCAAGATGAAGATAAAGCAAGCTGAAAAAACTGGTGGAGAAAGTTGAGATCTTCAAGCCTTTTAAGAGCTTTGTGCTCTTCTTCTGCAGAAAGAACATGCTTCTGCTCCACAAAGAGAAACAGCTAAAGATAACTTGACTGTGAGCACAAGGAAGGTGGGATACTTTCATTGTTCCTAGCTTCTACTTTCCAAGCATGTCCATCTTTGTGTTTCTCTTCCATAAAAGCCCCAAAGCTTTCCTTTGGACAGCCAGCCCCGCACCCATGACATGAACAAGCAGTGCTGAGAAGGTGAAGGAAACAAGAAGCATAAGAGCAATCAGAGTTTTGCATTGTCGTTCACAGAAAATGACATTTCTGTCTTTGTCTGTCCTGGTTTGAGCCAGGATGAAGCCAATTTTTCTTTTTACTGATTTTTTTTTTTTTTCTTCAGTAGGCTTTCTTGTAACTAGCAACAGTGTGCTCTGCTAGGCTGATAAGACAGTGGAATGTTTTTCTAACTACTGAGGCTTCAAGGCTGCACCTGCACTCTGCCGGCTCAGACACTATGGGCAGATCTGTGACCCCCCCGTAGGAGGCTGAGTTAGATAGACAGCAAAATTGGCCAAAGATATTCCATTCCATATATCTATGTAAGCTCAGAGGAAGGTCAGAGATCACAGAAGACAACTTCCTTCCTTCTTCTTCTCCCTTCTCTTCCGTCCATGGCCGGCGTCCAGGGAGGACTCGGTTCATCCATCACCGTCGACCCTTAGGCTTGATCTCTCCTGACCCCCATAACTCTCTGCTCTTTTCCAGCAGCAGCTCCGGGATTCCTCGGGACTCTTCTCAGTTCAGGGAAGTGCTGTGGGAGTTGCTGGGGTGGGGGGAGGCGAGAGGCTTTTGCCCATACCTGAATCTATCTGTATATAATTGTATATATTTTCTTGTATAATTTATTAGTGTTTTAATTAAAGCTGTGTAGTTTAGTTTTCAATTCAGCCAAGTCTCTCTCTTTTTCTCTCTCTCCTTCCCTGTATGGGTTGGGGGGAGGGGGGATCGAGAGCATTGTTGTCGGACCTAAGTCAAACTGTGACATTGTCTCTCACCAGTTCTCATGCTTGTGCAGGATTTGTCCTTTTATTTCCTCTAACCCATTCATTCTGATTATACAGAAAGTTTAAGTAGGAGCTGATGCTCACCTACCTTGATCATAGAATCATGGAATGGTTTGGGTTGGAAAGGACCTTTAAAGATCACTTAGTCCAATCCCTCTTCCATGGGAGGGACATCTTCAATTAGATCCAGTTGCACGGAGTCCCACCCAACCTGACTTTGAACACTTTTAGGATGGGGCATCCATAGCTTTTCCAGGCAATCTGTTCACCATGCTCGTCACAAAAAATGTCTTCCTGATGTCCAATCTAAATCTACCCTCTTCCCTTTTACAATCATTGCCCATTGTCCTGTCATTGCAGGACCTGGTAGAGTTGTTCTCTGTCTCTCTTATAAGCCCTCTTTATATATTGAAATGCTGCAATAAGGTATCTATGTTCTCTTATTTAGACCAAACAAACCCAGCTCTCTCAGTCTTCTTCGTAGCAGACATCTTCCAGCCCTCTAATAATTTTTGTGACCCTCCTCTATATTTTTTTCTAACAGGTTCCTGTCTTTCCTCTGCTGAAGACTCCAGGTGAGGTCTAACGACAGTGAAATGGAGACAGTCACCTCCCCTGACCTGCTGGCCACATCTCTTTTGATGCACCCCGGGATGTTATTGGCTTTCTGGGCTGCAACCACACATTGCCAGCTCATATTCAGTTTTTCATGCACTAATACCTCCAAGTATTTCTCTGTAGGATTGCTCTCAGTCCAGTCATCCCTCAGCCTGTATTCTTGTTTGGAATTGCCCTGACCCAGGTGCAGGACCTTGCCTTTGGCCTTGAATTTCATGAAGTTCGCACAGAACTTCTCAAGCCTGTCAAGGAACTGCTGGGTGGCAGCCTTTCCCTCTAGAGCATCAACCACACCACTTAGTTGGGTGTCATCTACAAACTTGCTGAGGTTGCACACGATTCCACTGTCTGTGTTGTTAATTAAGATATTAGGTAATACTGGCCTATGTAACAATGAAGGGATGAAGCGATCTTGCTGAAAGGGAAAAGTCTCCAGCTCCTTCAGAACAATAAAATAGGAAATTCTATTGAACATGTCCCTTCTGTGACAAGCCTTTTCCTGGCAGAGCCCAGAAAGCCTGCAGCAGGATATTGAGGAACAGAAAATTCCCCTTCAGGTGACCCCTAGAGGTTTTTTCAATAATACATATAACATCCAATAAAACCAACAACAAAAGATACCCTATATTCATTCCCACTTCAGTGAACATATTTCTTTCCTATTCCCATCATGTAGTAGGGAATTACTTGAAATAGTGGATCAGATTTGGTCAGACAGCACAGCACTAATACAGCTGCAATATTAGCAATGGAGCTATTTTTAGTACACAATTTCCTTCACTTTAACTTTTAATATCATGCATGTGAAGTCTAAAAATCACATTCTGCTGACTGGGCCCTTGGAAAAGCTCGGTCCATTTTGAGTCTTCCATCTTGCCCAAAAACTGTTGGTCTAACAGGAGCTCTACTAATTAATGCTGTTAAATCACTATGAAGCCTGGTAATATTAGCTGAGAAGTACATATGCAAATGAAACTCCATTACTTAATTTTCACCAGAGGAATGTAAAACAGGGATAAAAATGCATTAAAGTGATTTAGCTGTGCATTTTCAAATTTGTTAATACACAATATATAGTCAAGGTAGAAGTAGTGGTTCTGACATCCTTAAATGTTACAAACTTGCATGCTGTCTGCTCTAGGAAGAGACCTGATTTTCCATCGTTATGTTACCTGAAGTTTCTGACTACCATGGAAAGTCTTCTTAGTCTAAGAAATACACTTAGCTGGGAAGACACAGCACAGCCAAAGAGGCACAGATGGCTTCCACATATCGTGGAGAAGTCAGCAGCCATCTCAGGCTTGCCTTTGGCCTTGAATTTCATGAAGTTCGCACAGAACTTCTCAAGCCTGTCAAGGAACTGCTGGGTGGCAGCCTTTCCCTCTAGAGCATCAACCACACCACTTAGTTGGGTGTCATCTACAAACTTGCTGAGGTTGCACACGATTCCACTGTCTGTGTTGTTAATTAAGATATTAGGTAATACTGGCCTATGTAACAATGAAGGGATGAAGCGATCTTGCTGAAAGGGAAAAGTCTCCAGCTCCTTCAGAACAATAAAATAGGAAATTCTATTGAACATGTCCCTTCTGTGACAAGCCTTTTCCTGGCAGAGCCCAGAAAGCCTGCAGCAGGATATTGAGGAACAGAAAATTCCCCTTCAGGTGACCCCTAGAGGTTTTTTCAATAATACATATAACATCCAATAAAACCAACAACAAAAGATACCCTATATTCATTCCCACTTCAGTGAACATATTTCTTTCCTATTCCCATCATGTAGTAGGGAATTACTTGAAATAGTGGATCAGATTTGGTCAGACAGCACAGCACTAATACAGCTGCAATATTAGCAATGGAGCTATTTTTAGTACACAATTTCCTTCACTTTAACTTTTAATATCATGCATGTGAAGTCTAAAAATCACATTCTGCTGACTGGGCCCTTGGAAAAGCTCGGTCCATTTTGAGTCTTCCATCTTGCCCAAAAACTGTTGGTCTAACAGGAGCTCTACTAATTAATGCTGTTAAATCACTATGAAGCCTGGTAATATTAGCTGAGAAGTACATATGCAAATGAAACTCCATTACTTAATTTTCACCAGAGGAATGTAAAACAGGGATAAAAATGCATTAAAGTGATTTAGCTGTGCATTTTCAAATTTGTTAATACACAATATATAGTCAAGGTAGAAGTAGTGGTTCTGACATCCTTAAATGTTACAAACTTGCATGCTGTCTGCTCTAGGAAGAGACCTGATTTTCCATCGTTATGTTACCTGAAGTTTCTGACTACCATGGAAAGTCTTCTTAGTCTAAGAAATACACTTAGCTGGGAAGACACAGCACAGCCAAAGAGGCACAGATGGCTTCCACATATCGTGGAGAAGTCAGCAGCCATCTCAGGAACGGAGGAAATACCACAAGTTAAAGGCATTATCAGAAAAGTACCTTTATATTTACAACTAATGAAGAAGCCAATTATTAGCGGATATATGGGATGGTAACTATCCTTCTGTTTTAACCTTTCCTTCTGCTGCATTTGAACTTTACTATATAAGCTGTTTCCAGGTTTGTTTTCATAGCAATTAAATGCCTTTAAAAAAACACGAGATCATCAATCCACCTTCATACCTCTAATGATAAGACTATGTGAACTAAAAATGCCAACGTGATCTAATCAAGGTATGCAATAGAATAGCTCAGAAATGCTGATAATAGTAACAAAATACTGAACATATTCCATATCTTACTGAACTCTGTAACAGTAACTCCATAGTGCTCAGCATTATTAAAGATCAAGTGCTCTGACCCTTTTGTTGCAGCAATAAGGGAACACAAGTGGTGAACAAAGTGACTTTCATGGCAAGTTACTTCATATCTCTAGCATTTATGTTCATTTAAGCAAATTTTGCCATGATGAGTCTTCATTCCTTAATGGCAGCTGTACCTAATGAAATCACTGAGACAGCACATTTTATGGCTTCAAAATTAGACCATGTAATTCTGGGACTGGCATTGGAATGCACATTGTTTCTTTGGTATTCTGATAATAAACATAAAAATAACAGAATTAAAAAGGTTTAAAATATGGAATGACAGAAGTCCAAACTGAACTCTTGCACAAGGAATTAGGAACTGCAACTCACAGTGACTTCAGCAATGCAATGCTCAAAACAACTGCTGCAAAACTAGTTTCATATAGTACCTGAAATCTGGGAGTCTGAAAATGTATTAAATATCAGTTGAAAGTTTCTTGTCACCAACAAAGAGTAATATCACATTTAAATTTTCCTTTAAATACTTATGAAGTTCCAGTGTGAGAACAGAACATTATCTGCAGCACTTTTGTGAGCAATAGTTGAAAGGGACCTGATACAGGAAACACTGTGGAGGCCCCTACACAAGCAATCATCAGTGTTCACTGGTAGACTCCTCAGCCTTGACATGCCCCTCATGAGGCTGTATCATTCAAGTATTCAGTAGTACATGAAGCTTTTGTATGCCATATCTTCAAACCATGTATTTGTCTCTGATCTATTGCACCACAATTTTTGAGTAATCAGCTTGAATTTCATGGCATGAAAGTCAATGACAGTCACTAGAAAATGGTGACGTTTCTTGCAAAGTTTCTTAAAATACCTGCATCTAAATTGTTTGAAAAAAAAATATTTTATTGCTGAAGACTTCTCCTTTGTGCATACAAAAGTATAAAAGATTTAGGAACATTCTTTCCTCTTCATTTCTAATATCAGTGTCTATTTTTTCCCATTAGTTGTTCTTTCTTCCCTTTTCCCAGCTTGAATTCATGACAATGGAATGAAAACTAGCCTTACTTCATAAAGGACTGTGAAGACATTCTGACCTATCTGTTTCCCATTTTGGTTGTGATGCAATCTTGAAGCATCTTCAATTTGCAGAGAATTTGGCAGAATTAGAAACTACTACTGAAATCACAAATTAGACCAGACAAATACCTGCATTGCCCTATGGCAGCACAGACCCTCCTACCTGTCTTTCCTAAGAAATTTCATGTTTCACCCATTCAGCTTTTTGTGCAGGTGAGAATTTAGTGACAACAGGCCAGATTTCCAAATGCTTTGAGGCACCTAAAAACTGTCTAAATAGGTTAGTACCAGCACTCATTGGAACAAAGCATCTGAGCTGGAGTCTCATTTTGTGTAAAAACCTGAATTTACCCCAGTTATGTTCCAAACATCGGTTACATCTTTTAGGGACATTTTAAAATGCTTTTTCACAGTCCATCCCTTGAAGGACATTTTACCACTTCCAAAAGCTACTGGCTGAGTAGCCAGAATCTACTAGATTGAAATGTGTCACCCACTGAAATACTCTGGTTCAAACCAGTTAGTTTTTGTTCCATTTAGTATCATTACACAGAAAAGATCAATACTGCTCCCTCCCAAGTCTTTCTCTCTAATGTTTCTAAGCCTACCTGGCAGAATGTTAAAAGCTCTTTATTCATAGAATCATAGTATCACTAAATTATAGAATCATATAATTGTTTGAGTTGGAAGGGACCTTAAAGATCATCTAGCTCCAACCCCCCTGCTTTAGGCAAGGACCCTTCCCACTAAACCAAGTTACTCAGAGGCCCATCCAACCTGCTCTGGAACACTTCCAGGGAGGGCATTCACAGCTTCCCTGAGCAACCTGTTTCAGTGTCTCACCATCCTCACACTAAAGAATTTCCTTACTAATGTCTGACCTAATTCTCCCCTCTTACAGTTTTAATCTGCTACCCCTTTTTCTATCGCTACAAGCCCTTGTAAAAAGTCCCTCCCCAACTTTCCTGTAGACCCCCTTCAGGTACTGGAAGGCCTCTAAGAGGTCTCGAAGTAGAGATAATGTGTAAGATTTCTCATTAGTTTGTATCAGAGAATCCTACATGCCTGAGAAGTTAGTGGAAAAACAGAAAGAAAAAATGTTCATAGAAACCAAGAACCAAGAAAATGCAAAGAGTGAAACACAGCTAAGGCTATTGCTGCAGCTGGAATTCTCTAGGTAAGCACTGGAGAAATGCAATTTGTTCCAAAACCAATCTGATTTATTTGCAGAGCAAAAATGGGGCTTTTTAATATTGCACTACTGTATTTCCTTACTAATGTTCTCTGCTAAGTGTGTGTGGGGGGGAAGACAGTTACATTAATGTGACAAAAAGTATCAGGAATATTGCACGTTTAGAAAGAGTGAAACTTCTGAGCCATGTCTATTTTACATGAGCAGGGTGATACTTTTGAGATTATCATAACAAAACTGAGACTGCTGAGTGTGACACGCAGCTTTGAAGGAACTATAAAACCTGCCATTAACAACTATTATAATGGAGATCAGAAAACCCTTCCTGAAGAAGCAACTGCTTAAAAAATGATAGTTCACATGTAAGAAATATGATTAAACCTTGCCAGACTTCAGGACATAACTAGATCCGTCTACAGTATATTGAGACAAAATAAAACAATTTCTTAGGCACCTAGGACAAAAAAAGCAAAATTTAGGAATAAATAAACTCAAAAGATCTATAGTGCATTCTGTAAACAAAATCTAAGAGGAACCAGCTCTAGAGGATTTTACACTCATGAAAGTCTAAGAAATGTCCAGACATGAGACATAGCTACTATATTTCATCAGTTCAGCATCTTCCTGCAAAAACCTACAAAAGAATAGGTTTCATTTAAAAGGAGGGAAAGGGGTATGCATTCTATACAATTAAAATTACTATAGAGCACTTTGCACAGTGATGATCAAATGCTGAGAAGATTTTGTTATTCACAGGCACTACACAGTGACAGCTACATCCAGTGACTGGAATAGTAGCTTGAACAAAGATAACCCAGAAGCTGACAACTTATGCAGGGTTTCTGTGACACTTGAAGATCCAATAACAAGTCAGAAGAAATGTCTAGTTGAGCACAGCCAAGCAAAACTCCAAGTATGTAACAAAAAATTGTTCCTCCTCACAAGGTGAATGTGTTGGAAAAAATCAAAAAAAATACAGGGTATGTAGTTGTTTCACAAACTATCTTCTCTGCTGCTGAAAATGTCAGACATTCAATGAAGAATGATCTACTCAAAAGTACGCATCTCAAAAGACAGGTACTACTACATATACAATCTTGTCTTAAAGTAGATATTTTAAATATTTACATGAATTAAAACAGTTTCTTCCCTTTCATCTTTGAAATCTACACAACCGTCTGAGTACTAGACATGTACAGTACAATGTTAGCATTGAATCCCACCTTCATTATCACTGAGTGTTTTTTGTGGAAGGATGGAAACCTACACAGGTAGAACAATGATCAGAGCAAGATATTGTGCACATAAATATGGTTGAAAAAAGAAAAAATGCCAAACAGAAGAATTTATAATGTAATTTATCTATGTCACATCTTTGGTCCAATGGTGGCATAAATTTCGTGTCTATACGCTGAGAAAATTACAAATAGGTTCTGTATTACTATTTTCACTAACTAGGAATGGAATTATTAGGGAATACAATTGCTGACTATCCAACCTCAGTTTGATGCTAAGATGTAATGGACATCAGCAAAGAAATCAAGATTTTCATTTGTCACGGCACATTTTTTTCTGAAATGCATGTCTTAGAACAAGACTATTTGACTGTATGGTCACTGATGATAAAAAAAGAAGTATAAAACAATTTTTAAAAATCCCTTTTTATAGGAAATGATCGACTAGAATACCCGTGGAACTTCAAGAGGTTTGCACAGGCCCACCTCTCAAGCCTCTCCAGGTCCCTCTGGATGGCATCCCTTCCCTCAGCTTGTCAATCACACCACACAGCTTGGTGTCACCAGCAAAGCTGCTGAGGGTGCACTTAGTCCCACCACCCATGTTCCTGACAAAGCTGTTAAACAATGCCTGTCCCAGTACCAAGCTCTGAGGAAAGTCACTCATCACTGATCTCCACTTGGACATCAAGCCTTTGACCGCAGCCCTTGAGTGCAGCCATCCAGCCAATTCCTTATCCACCAAGCGGTCCATCCATCAAGCCCATGTCTCTCTAATTTAGTGACAAGGGTGTCATGTGGGACAGTGTCAAATGCTTTGCAAGTTGCCCCCGACTGGTAGCATGCCCAAGTCATCATAAAGCTCAAGATCTGCCAAGGGCTGGAACACCACAAATAGGTTAAGAGTGTGGCACAATTCCATAGCTAAGGCCAAATGTGATGAAACTGTGACCATCACTGAAATGACAAGGGTCTTATGGTGTATTATATATGTCTAGGGTAGGACTGAGAGCCTTACTTCAGTCTTGCTGATCTCAGACTGACAGCTACACTACCAATGGAAGAGGTGGAGAAATACACCAAGATTGAGGATGACAAGGCTGCATAACAGAGATGTGCTCAAAGATTTTCCACAAAGAGGTGGTAGTTGAATCTGTGGCCACAGATAGGACTAGATTTGGTGTCAGGAATAGAACTAAGAACAGAACTTTGCATAATTGCCTGCAAAGGGGATGATGGAGATCCACAAAAACAGCACAGGAATAATTTTGTTCACATATATGCTAGTACAAAGCTGGAGATTACTTCTCCTCTACTTGTTTTCACTTATCTTTGATTCATATCTTGCAATGGCAATTCTCTGTTCAACAAGCAGACGATTTTCTGAGACATGCTGCTTTCTGACCTCACTCTGTGTGTACTCTGCTTCCTTCCTCTTCATCTGCCTAAATTTACTCACTGAGAACAAAGAAATCATTGTACTAGACCACTGGTCCATCTGTTCTAGAAAGCTGTTTCCAGTTGTAATCAGCACCAGATGTTTCCTAAGGAAGCATCCGCATGGTCAAAATATTGAATACCCTCAATGAATGCTCAGATACACCAAATGCAAGGAATACCATCAAGTATGTGCAGTATAGGTCTTTTTTGTATGCTTTGTTACAGTGCTTCCTTAAAGATAGGACAATAGTATTTTACAGTGAATTGTACCACATTCTCCCATACTTGTCTGCTAAACTTTCAAAATATTTCACAAGGTGGTGTTTTATTTAACTACTCACAGAAGAAACTTAGTATTTCTTGCTGCATAAAGCACAGTAGAGGTTTGTCTAATGCTGAGCACCTACAACAAAGTGACAATTGCTGTGTGTTCTTATAAGCCCCAGTGGAGGCTGAGAACAATCCCTAACTTAAAATCCCTGAAGCTTTTCAGAACCTAAATTATTTGCATTGCTCCTGTGTAACTGCCACCTCTTTAATCGATACTTTTGCCACAACTAGACAGGGAAGAATTTAACTTTAGTGGATCTTACCTTTTCATTGTGCAAAATTACATAAAATGGGGGCTGTCATCTATAGTCATTTAAATACTGGGTGAAGTCACACCCACACAGATCAGACTGCCTGATAAAGATTTTCAAGTTATTTTTTACATAGAAATTCAGCAAATAAAACTTTTTCACTAAGCATTTCTTCGTTTTGCATTTGCTTGTTTCTTATTCCACTTGTTTAATCAGCCCATTTCTGCCTTGTGAGACTCCCAAAAGCTTATTCCCTCAATCATAACATATACATGAACTGTCTCCTGAACGGTATCTCTGTGCCAAACAACTGTTGAGGACCCAGTGTAAAGTCTTTGTTTCATTCAAAGCAGGTTTTACATTTTAGCAAATGTTCTGAATTACATGGAAAATGTCTCTGGGTTTATTTCATTTTCCAAATTAATCATTTTTGTATAAAGTACTTTTTCTTTTCAGAAAGCCTGAGAAATTACAAAGCTAGTAAAGTCCAAAGAAGCAGAGATAGAGCACATGCTAATTTTGAAACAGGAGGCAGGTCTTTCTTAATAATTTTATCAAGCTGTCATCTCAGGGTGGCCACCTCTGAGAAACTGTCAACTTCATTGATATAAATAAAGTTGGAATAAGGCATGATTGCCAAGCACAGGCTGTTCCAGAGGACCATAAGCAACTGCAACCACCATCAGGTCAAGGGACAGTGAAGTGAGCTTCTAGGAGTATTCTAGGCATGCCCCAGTACTCTCCAAAATTCTGGGACTCTACAGAACATTGTAGTACAGTTGAATATTGGTGGTATACTGACTATAATATTTTGTCTTGTACAAGCAATCAAAGTGCGGGCCACTCCAAGTGGTTTTAACTATTGTATATGTAAAAGATGCATTTCTATTTTGAGCAAGTCTGCTTCCATCTTACAGCTGCTGGATCTTTGTTAAAGTATGGCTTGCTAGACTGAAGAGACCATTTTTAATTTTCTTTTCCCCATATACCTTCAAAAATCTTCCTTTTATATCTGGCCTTTTGTTACTTTTTTTCTTTCAGTGAGAAAGAACAGCTTGATGGGCAGACTCATCTTAAACTTGCTATTATATAGCATGTTTTCCAATTCCTCAGTAATTCAAAGAGTTTTCCTGATGTACCAATGACCTTCTTTGAACATGGATCTCAAAATCAAAGATATAGTGCCAGCTATGGTAAGGTAAAAGCCAAATGTAAGCCAAAAAGTTTACCAATTGCTACATTTACCTACCTATGCTTTTAAAGAGTACATTAATCCTTTCTCCACTGTAGTGCTCCAGGAGCTGGTTACTCACCACAAACCCCAGTTATTCAGTTGCACTCTTACCATTACTTCCATATTTCTTTCATTTCTGTCTGTACATAAGCCAGGAATCCTTGTTCTTAGATGTCTGAATTCTCTAAATGCAGTCATCCAAATCAATTGCATCACTTTCTCTTCCATTCTCAACCTTTCTGTTATTTTTTTCAAATTTATTGGTAAGAAATCATAGCCGGAGTCTTTTCTCCCAATATACAAGTGAGGACAAGGATGTCACAGAATTAAAAAAAAATAATCCACCAGGATTCCTGGTTTGTAAATTTGGAATGTGTAAATTCATGTGCATATCGAAGCACCAACAGCAAAGTAACTGATTTCTAAACCTAATTATAATAGATATTTCTTTTCACAAAGTGATGGCTGCTTTTAGGTTTCCACTGTTTCAACAGCTTTAAAAAGCACTTGGGAAACCAAGGCTATAAATGATGGGGGGGTGAGTGTTAGGCCACTAACAAAAATAAGACAAAAGCACTGAGTCACCTGAAGGAAGGAAGCAAAAAAAAAGATGGAAAATGTTAAAAAGAAGAGCAGAATCAGATATTGAAACAATTTAAGAAATTACCCCAAAGTAGCAGACAAGCTGTGTTTCAAGGAGGAAGAGCACGTTACAAAGAAAATATTCTCAGATAAATGGAAATAAAGGGTATAACTGCACAGGTACATTAAGTTACCACATTTCTACAGACGTTAAAAAACTGACATATAGCTGAATGATTTGGTGCTAATCTACACAAAAAGCCAGGATGCACAAAAGGATTGAATATTCACCCAACTCCATGTTACATGTCTCTGCACAGGTTTGCCATGTGTCTGCATAGGTGTCTTCATACATCAGCTTCTGACACTAAACTTTTCCAAATGCATCCCAAAATAACCTTATTCTTCAATCAATAGTGTAACAAGATGAAGCAGTAAAAGACATCCATGTTCAATATTTTTGTGTACACAGACACAGCCACACACTCATTCAAGACAGGACTATATGAGAGATGTGACTGATTTCAACTAAGCAAAATCTCTGTGGTGAATATAATTATTTCATTAGAGAAGCCTGAATAAGCAGTTATTATGTTATATAGAGGCAGGTTTTTTTGTCTTTTAATGGGCAGTAAAATTAATACATATACCTACAACATGTTTGGAAAAGGAACTGTATCATTATCTTGATTTTCACACATAAGGTGGTGCATTTTTTGTGGTTATGCATGTAGTCTTACCCCACACTTTTTCAACCAGTCAATATTTTCCAAATGTCTAAATATTATGAGTATTTGAATGGAAAGCATGTAGTGGAGTCTGCATTTGTCAATATAGAGAATCTCCTTACTTTGCAAGCCCTGAGGGTGTTCTAGACCATCACAAAGGGTCTATTAATACAATAAAGTCTCAGTCAAAGTAATCTTATCAAAATACCATATGGAAAAAAACCAAAGAGCTAGTGCTAGTAGATACGCACTAAAAGACATTCAAATGCAATGTTTGGAACAAAAGATACCTGAATTTTTCAAAACCATGTTTATAGTTTTGTAGATAACCTCCAAATTCTGAAAACTGGTTACTCATTCATTTACACACAAGCCTTGGCTTTGGGTGACATTTTGTTTTATGGGATCTTCTTATCTCTCCTCTCAAAAAAAAAAAAAAAAGTCAACACTACATTCACTTGAAAATGCCCGTAGAAGGAACCTAACTGCACTGTGATGATCAGGATGGAATTTGACCATCATTTAGTTGCAATGCTTCTATTTTTGTGGCTAGTCAAGTGACCATGATCAAGTCTTTAACTGATTCAATATTTGTTTAACTTAGAAATTTTCACACTGAAATTAACTGTTCATTTTGTTCAAAAGGAAATACTACCTGTTTGGAGTCTGCAGCATACAGTTTCTTAATTTTTCTAATTTTTCCAAGCAGCAAGAAGGAAAATCCTTCCTTCCGTGTATTTACTGAGTGAAATAAGCAGCAGGATTTCTCATCAGATAAAGTTTCAGCTGCAGGTAGAACAGCTGTAGCCATCATCAGACACTTCCCAAAGCTCTAGAAATTATTAACTTCTCTTTTTGTTTTCTTAAGAAACATTTATTAACTCCAATATAACTAAAATCAGAGCACTTAAGTAGTTGTTTTTTTGCCTGAGTAAAACTTTGTCCCTCCCAAGCTTGGCACATCAAGTACTTGCACTTACTGTGGCTTTTAGATTCACAGACTAACAATATTTTATTAGAGCTACATTTCCTACTTACTAATTTATCAGTACTTCAAAGGACTTTTGTATCTATTTTGTTTTTACCCTTCATTCATCATTATAATTTCTGAGCTATGTTTCAAATGCAATTGTTACAGAAAATAACATATATAATCAGATTCCAATATTGGATTGATTAATTCTAGAAACTTTCACAAAAAATTGCCCTGGGCTGTTTAAGAATGGATAGAGAAACACCCTCCACAGACCAGATATTAAGCAACTTCTCTGTGAAATCTGTATAAATCCGTAAATAAACTTGGTGTGTTAAAAGTTGAGAAGGAATATTGGCTCCACTTTTGGGGAAAAGAGGTTTGACAATGTGGCACATGAGAGCTACTGCCCAGCTTTTGTTCCCTAGATCAGGGTTTATCCCTGCCTGTCCTTGAGTATTCCATCTTGATTTACTCCTGCCTTTATCAACCATAACTAGCAGGAACAAACTTTGAAATTTGCCTCATAAAAAATTACAACTGAAAAGTGGCATGAGAAAGCAAAGTGCTTGTCAAGTAGAAAATTTATCCCAAATTTAAAAGAAAAAAAACCAACACACACAGACACAAAACACAAAAAAAACCCTCCAACTAAGTACTTAAAAAATGAGGAGTGTAGAAAACATATTTCTGTGTTAGTTTCTTGTACCATCAGAAAAGCAGAACTGAATTACCTGCTCTGTGACAGGTACTGCAGGAGCCCCTAAAGGCAGGTGCCCTGAAGAGCCATCAGCTGCAGAAGAGCACACAGCACATTTACATCATGCCTCTCTGCTTGGATGCCACTTGTAACCACGGCTGTGAAATAATCAAGAAGCTGAGGAATAACTGAGGTGCTGTTGAACTCTTGAGTAAGAAATACTTTTCCCACCAGGGTGTTTACCTCTGGCTGTTGGGCCCTAGCCTGGCTCTCCTTTTCTAGTGCAGGTTGAAATTTACTTCCTAGACATGTTTACACACCCACTAGGTGCTTCCTCCAGTATGAGAAAATCCTGTAAAGTGATTCAGTTCAAGCGATTTTTCCTATTCCCAGTGACTCGCCCAGCTTCAGGGGTTTTCCCACTGCCTCCCTCTGACGGGCTGGGCTACAGGCTCCAGCCACAGGCTGCAGGATCAGCCCGCACCTGCTGCTCGCCGACCGCTCCTCATGGGCAGCGGGCGAACAAGCTGAGCCTTTGACCCTCTGCTTGATTCATCTCCTCGCTCCTCGGCCACTCCGCTCCCGTCGATATTACGGAAAAGCCTTTCCTCTGCTACTGTCGTTCACGAAAGCAATCGCTCCTCGTGGGGTGGCTGCGCAGGGCACTCGCACCCTCTTGTGGCGCTCAGCAGGGGCTCCGAGGCGGCCTCACCCCGGGCCCGCATCCCCCTCCCCGGGCTTCCCGCTCTCCGGGCATCCCCTCTCCCTCTGGCATCCCCTCTCCCCTTGGCATCCCCTCTCCCCTTGGCATCCACTCTCCCCCTGGCATCCCCTCTCCCTCTGGCATCCCCTCTCCCTCTGGCATCCCCTCTCTCTTGCATCCCCTCTCTCTTGCATCCCCTCTCCCCCTGGCATCCCCCTCCCTGGGCGCCCCGCTCTCCCCGGCCCCCTCTCCCTCCAGCAGTGCCCTGCCCATCTCCACAGCTGGACAGATGTCTGGACCTCAGTCCAGCCAGTGAGGGGCTGTAAAAGCAATGCTGGTGTCTTCTGATGAGCTCAAGCAACTTTGAAATAGCTACTAGTAAGAACTGCTAAGAGACAAGGTGTTTCCTTAAAATGATGGAGACACTTCTTTTTTGAAATATTTGACTTGTCTGAGAAGCTTTATCACTCCCTCATGTTTTAGAATGAAAAATCCATTTTCATAATCACAAGCAGCATTTCAGTGAAAAGCTCAACTGTTATTAAATCGATTTAATAGATTTAGATGATCCTCATCTTTAGCTGTCATGCACTGACTGGGTAGACAACACATTTTTAGGAACTTGATCAGAAATGGATTCAATATGCACCTCTTTAATACATCTCCATTTAAAACTAATTTTCTTTGAAGTGTGTTTTTTTATTTTAAAATCAGAAAGAAACAAAATATCAAACTTCTAATGTGGAAATTAAAACATCCAATTTCAAAGATATGGGAAAATGTTTCAGGAACAATTTCTAACAGTTATTTTTGGTTTGATAAATAATACTTTTTTTTAAAAAAATCCATTAATCTATTTTTCCATAAGGATCTTATGTTAATTTTATTACTTCCAGTTAAAATGGAAAATAACTTGCAATGAAAATTAAATGGTGCAATTATGTTGTATCACTTCCTGTTTACATTTTATTAGTTAGGGTAATTCTAATGATTCAGTTGTTATATCTAGAGGTTCAAAGGGTAGTTTTAATCATTCCGTTGTTATACATAGAGGTTCAACTTCACAAAAAAAACCCCAAACTGATTTTTACATTCTCCACTACAGAATGTCTAGAAGTATTTAATGTAAATATTCAGAAATTATTGCTTTTTGTGCTATGACAGTGCAAGGCTTCTGCACTAACGTGAGTTTATCATCCTCTAATGGTCACAGAGGAGAAACAACTAAGAGGGTGACACTGGAATGGTCTTTTCATAGTATCATAGAATCACATAATGTTTTCAGTTGGAAGGGACCTGAAAGATCATCTATTTCCAACCCCCCTTGGAGGTGGCACACCTTGGCAAGGATACCTCCCACTAGACCAGTTTGGTCAAAGCTTCATCCAACCTTGAACGCTTCCAGGGAGGTGGCATCTACCGCTTCCCTGTGACAATGTCTCACCACCCTCATAGTGAAGAATTTCTTCCTAATACCCAATCTAAATCTATCCTCTTTCAGCTTAAAACTATTCCTCTTTGTTCTGTTGCTCCATGCCATTATAAAAAATGCCTCCCTAGCTTTCCTGTAGCCCCCCTTCAGGTACTGGAAGGCTGCTAGAAGGTCTCCCCAGAGCCTTCTCTTCTCCAGGCTGAAAATCCCAACTCTCACAGCCTGTCTCCAAAGGAGAGGGGCTCCAGCCCTCTGATCATCTTCATAGCCCTCCTCTGGACTCTCTCCAATACTTCCATGCCCTTCTTGTCTTGGAGGGTCCCCCAGTTGAACACAGTACTCGAGGTGGGGTCTCACAAGAGCCAAGTAGCGGGAGAGAATCACCTCCCTTGACCTGCTGGTCAAGTTTCTTTTGACACAGTCCAGGACATGGTGGCCACAACCGCACCGTGCTGGCTCACGTTGAGCTTCCAACCAACCAACATGGCCAAGTCCTTCTCCCCAGGGCTGCTCTCCAGCCATTCTCAACATAGCCTGTATTTGTGCCTGGGGTTGTGCTGACCCAGGTGCAGGACCTTGCACTTGGCCTTGTTGAACTTCATGAGGTTGCCAAGGGACCAGCTCTCAAGCCTGTCAAGGTCCCTCTGGATGGCATCCTTTCGCTCCAGCATGTCAACCACAGCACACAGCTTGGTGTCATCAGCAAAATTGCTAAGAGTGTACTCAATCCCACCATCCAAGTTGCTGACAAAAATATGAAACAGCACTTGTCCCAGTAGCAATTGCCATTCATCACTGATCTCCACTTGGACATCACGCAGTGGACCACAACTCTCTGAGTGTGAACATCCAGCCAATTCCTTATCCATTGAGTGGTCCACCCGTCAAGTCCCCTTAACTCATCTCAACCTGGTCTTACGGAGCAAGATTTTGCTGTTAAGATAGACAGTTGCACTGGTTGATACATGTCACCACAGACTTCCATGTGGGGCCACAGAGACAGTTTTAAGCACAGAATTTCTAGGTAAACCTCCAGAAGGCCTGAAAAATTATGTCAAGGTCATGACATGTCCTTACATTTCCTTTGTCATGAAGAGGTGCCTCTTTCAGTTTGCCTTTCATGCAGAAGGGTCAGAAAAATTTTGGTATTTTGCAATATATTGCATAAGCACCGGTCTTGCCAACAAGATGTCAATAGTCCAGAGACTGTCACTGAACTAACAGAGTTATAAAGAGGTATTACTAATGCACCTCTCTCTGTGGCATCAAAGCATTTGTCTTTATGATCTAAATCACTTAAATCATTACAGCCAAATCACAATATATGCTTTACTGTAAAGCAGAAAAGTACCTCTCTTTTGGGAAATTCTATTTTCCACTACTCCCAATCTAAGCATCTCTTGTGTTTTTCAAAGTTCTGTAGAAAACTCGGGCTTTTTATTTTTACTTTCTATTTAACTTAGCAGTATTCCTAAGCTGAAAAAAGGATGTTTATCCAATATTTTAATATTTTAATAAACAACCACCTCTACTGCTGCTTGAAAAAATATTTCTCAGCCCCAGTTTTCAAAAGTAAAAGAAATCATACACAGACACCTAATCAAAAAAAATTGTGTATGTAAAACTGGAACAGTTCAAAAACTAAAAAAAAATCCCAAACAGCCACTATATTTTAAAGTGTTGAAAATAATAGCTATTAAATTGTATTATGCCAACAGGCAACTCTGCCAATATCCAGATTTAATTTTTTTCCAGTAAATGCAAATAGTTTTAAGTACCCATCCATAGTCACCTGTGTTTTCTTGTGGTGTGGTTTTATAATCTTTGAGCACTATAATAAATGAAAAATAAGCAATAGATTCTGCAAGCAGATAATTATGATTGTTTAATTTTAAATTTTAGACATTTGAGAAGTACCTGGTCACAGCTGATGTCAAACCACTTCAAGAAATAAAGAACAGACTCAGGGAATGTATTCTACAACACTGAAAATTAGTTTTAACTTTTGTCACAGTTGGGAAGGTCAGCAATTTTCAAATTCAGAGGACGGGGTAACTATGCTGGCACTCGTAATTTCTAGCAAACCTTTGCTGTAGCCACACTTATTTGACCTTCTTGTGAACTGTACTTCTCTATGTGATTCTCTGGCTCATAAACCTGTCCAAAAGCACTCTCAAGGTAGATGACACATCCTCATATGCCCCTTCTGCTTCAGTGGGTGCCTGTTTCCTCTGTGACCTCCCAGCTCTTGGCCATTGTATGAAGCTGTACTGCCTGTGAGACTTCACTTGGATAAGGGCTATAGAGTAAGGCTCAGACCACCAAACCAACCATTTCTCATTCTTCTGAAGCATTCAGGAAATACAAACAGAAGATGAAAAACATCTGCAGTCAGAAAAGAGACTTGTCACATATTTCATGGTGACTGTTGCATGAGATAGTCATTCTAAAAAGATGTTTGGCCTGTTTGGCCTTGAACATGGACAAATTAAATCCATTGCAGAGACAGAATAAATGATTGAGCTTGAACAAGAGCATCAATAAGATGATAATACACCTGCTTGCTGTTAGAATAAAGTTATGAATATTTAAGTGATCACACAAAATGTCAATGGTAGTAGAAGACAGAAGGAAAGTTTTCAGATATCTATACTATTAAATATGCAATGCAGGGAATTTCAGCTCTTTTAATTTTTTTTATGGAGATGTAAACAATTCCACAGCTCTCATTTTGATTGTTTTTCTGAATAAGACCATTTATCTTTAATGTCGATTAAGTAGGAGCACTTCAACTAACATAATGTTGAGTCAGCAGTTTCTTGGGTCTATCAAAGTGAAAGACAACAAGGCATGATGGGGGAAAGAAGTTTTAAAAAGAAGAAAAACCCTAGGACCCTGTTACAGAGCCACCCTTGAACACACAAAATTGTTTCTTCCAGGCTAAAACAAAGCAGGAAGGTGCATTCAGGAGCACAGGAAACACACTCCTGCTGTTAAGTGAAGAGCAGACAGCAGGACATAGTCTGATTTTAGTTAAGCTGTATCATTTCCATGCTTTGTTTGGTGCCATGGACCCAGTCATCAGCTCTGAGCCAGAGGGTCAGCTGCATCACTAGAGACTTTTTCTGACACTCAGCATCATTATCTCCTTAAAGCAGGGCACATGTCTGAGCTCAGAGACTTTCCATTTGTTTCCCAGCCCTTTTGAACTTGGATATCTGAACACATTTGTGACCAATTTTTATTAAAATGCATAAAGGCTTTGGCTTTTGATTATTGATGGGTGAGCAACAACCACTAAGAACAAATAACCAGGGACACACAATGTTTACTGAAGTAATTCAGGCATCTTCCACATGCATTCAGAGTCCAAAGACTTGTTAGTAGTTGCAAGACTGGAAATAAGAGCATGGCCTTGAGAAAGGCAAAGTTTGGATGGGTGCTGGGTTTATTTGGCCATTTGTAGATACAATGGGTGATCATGTTCTTCCCCCATTCGAATACAATCCTTCTAGTGGATTTTAAATATCATAATGGCTTATTTGGACATAGAAGTGTATGAAGTTGCTATTCTTGAAATTGCCCTTTACCCTCTCATCTCAGTTCTGTATATAAAACAGTAGTGCTCTGTTTCTAAGTTGGCTTCAAATCACTAGTGTGTTTCTCATTTATAAAATACTTTTTACAGCCTAATTGGGAGCTGTTTAATTCTCAGATTCTCAGCTCCTTACTACACCAGTTAAGAGTCCAATTGACTGTAACGATTCAGAAAGAGCCACTTTTGGAGCTTTTACAATATGTCATTTAAATGGGTGTCCAGGGACTTTAAAAAAATATATATTTAAATTATATTTAAGATGAACATTATTCACATGATAGGAGTCACATGCACATTATGATGTAATGGACTGTACACGCTTAGAAAAAGCTATCATAGTTTATGGCCTCAAGGCCAAGGAACCTTTCACCCTGGAATATGGTCCATAGCCTAGCGCATAAGCCCAGCATCATATCACTTAAAACCAAAGAAACTTAAATATTTAAGATGCTCAGTACTTGTCCAGTCATGTAATTCTGTCCCATACACACTGAATAGTGTTCAGGAGAATTGCACCTAATCTTGTTATAGTTACTATTTCATATTTATTCATCATTTCCCTTTGAAAACTGGACAAACCAACTGACTTTTATACAGGATGTATCTTCAAGGGTCCATTCTAAAAGCCCCCTGTTAAAGCCAGGCAATCTGTTTATCTATTAGCTCTAAATAAAAATAGTCAAATACTGGGGAGCTTTCCCTATAAATTTCATTACTACACATTTTTCAGCTGTGGCTCTCCAGTAACATAACACAAGTTTTAAGAGGAAGAAAATTATAAAAGGTGGGAGATTTGGGTTTTTTTTTTAAACTACTCCCAAAAATAATTCCTTAATTGCCTCCTGCACTTTGGCACTTGGATGATTTTTACAAGATGTGCTACAGATAGAAGAACTTTTGCTGCATGGGTGAACTTACCAGTAGGGAGAGGCAGAATTTTTTCTGTAGAAATAATCAGCATGGATAGAGTTTCTTTTGAAGGGCTTTTAGCACAGACACAAAAATGGTGCCTTTAGAGTTCAGTCATTTCAACTGGATTAATAAAGATGCCCAGAGAGACCACTGGCTGCTCTAAGGTGGCAGGTCTAGATTTTGGGGTTCTATTCCCACCATTACTAATTAACTGGAAGGTTACAGCGAAAAAAACACCTTCATCTCTTACTCCTCTCATTCTCAACATCCACCATTTGTGTTGTCTACTTAGATTTTTAATTCTGTGGAGCAAGGACTATTAATATTCATTTGTACCTCCAGATCTTTATAGCGGCTTCCAGAAGACCTTCTATTACAAATCATAAATCATAAAATCAGAACATTTTGCTGGGAAATTGTCTTGACATTGCTAGTCCTATAAACAAAAGCATTCTTTATCTAACACAGCAAAAAAATAATCTTGAGTACAGGTCAGAAATACAAAGGAGATCTTATGTCTTTTCTGTTGTGAGAACTTCAACCCAATCCTCCTCCCCCACATCTTGATAGTAAGTCAATTACCTATTAACTTCAATGAGATTCAGGTTCTGTGTTGCTTTTATAGACAAAATGCTAACATGCTGCATGCGATCATTAAAGTAACATAAGGGATCCCTAGTTCCAAGGAGGGAGGAACTGCCTGGCAGAATTTTCATATCGTTTATGATGGCTATTTTTCTTATATCAGCTTAAAGAAATGGATGGTTTTAAAAAATACTGAAATGCAAAGAAATAGTCCTTAGACATAGTTGAAACATCCCAGGAGATAAATAAACTTCGATTTCCTTTCCGTTTCAGCTGCAGGTAAAGTATGTTTACATGCTCTGAGACACTCACTGTGCAGTCTTTTTCTAAGGCAAACAAAGACACAAGGGTATATAGAAGCCAAGGAACTTTATGAACCACTCTGCCAGACTTTCTAGCCTGGCAGGTTCCCTTTATGACAGGTCAATAACACAACAAACCTAAAACACATTCTTGCAAAATTTTGTTCATGTAGTACTCTCTGATTCTATTGTCCTACACCCCAAAATAAGAAAGGAGGAATCAAGCGGATGATGTGACATCTGCTTTGCATTTAGTATAATAGGAGACATGACATCAGTGCAGCTAGAACACCCATTCTGGTCTTAGCGTATTAGTAGCTGTAGTTCTTAGTATTGTAGCCAGCTGAATATGAGCCAGCAGTGTGCCCAGGTGGCCGAGAAGGCCAACAGCATCCTGCCCAACATCACCCGCACTGGTGAGGCTGCACCTCAAATATCATGTTCAGTTTTGGTCCTTCACTACAAGAAAGACATTTAGGTGCCGGGGCAAGTCTAAAGAAGGGCAACAAAGGTGGTGAAGGGTCTAGAGCACAAGTCGTATGAGGACCATCTGTGGGAACTGGGGTTGTTTAGCATGGAGAAAAGGAGGCTGAGGGGAGACCTTATCACTCTCTGCAGCTACCTGAGAGGAGGTTGTAGTGAGGTGGGTGTTAGTGTCTTCTCCCTAGTAGTAACAAGCAACAGAACAAGAGGAAATGGACTCAAGTTATGCCAGAGAAGGTTTAGATTGGGTATTAGAAGAAACTTATTTACTGAAAAATTTATTAAACACTAGAGTAGGCTGCCTAGGGAGGGGGTTGAACAACCATCCCTGAAGGTGTTTAAAAGATGTGTAGATATGGTGCTTAGGAACATGGTTTAAGCACTGGACTCAGTAGAATTAGGTAATTGGTTGAAGGTCTTTTCCATCCAAAATGATTCAATAGCATTGCAGCCAGTCAGTCAAGACATGCGAAGCTCTGGGAATGACCCTGATGACAGAATCACATAATCACTGAATCTTAGGGGTTGGAAGGGATGTCAAAAGATCATCTAGTCCAACCCCCCTGACAGAGCAGGGTCACCCAGAGCACATCACACAGGAATGCATCCAGGAGGCTTTTCAATGTCTCCAGTGAAGGAGATTCCACAACCTTTCTGGGCAGCCTGTTCCAGTGCTCTGTCACTCTCACAGTAAAGAAGGTTTTTTTGATGTTTACGTGGAACCTCCTAATGTTCCAATTTGCACTCATTGCCGCTTGTCCTGTCACAAGACATCACTGAAAAAAGACTAGCTCTGTCCTCCTGACACTCGCCCTTAACTTCACCTAGTGCATGCAGCAACCTGGTGTTCAATGCAGTCACATGCAAAGATGAGACCTATGTTCTAGTGTGGGTTGCATTACATTAGATATGTAGCAGTTGTGTTTATTTGCTCTTCTTACAGAAAGCACAAAAGTAAACTTAATGCAAAGTATTACTTTAAAGACTGGAATAAGAAAGTTAAGGCAAAGCACACTCTGATCTCCTGCTCCAGCAGATGCCATTGGTGGAGCATGCAATAGATATGCAGATTGATGCAATAATCAACTGATGAGTTGTACCAAAGAAGCACAGTCTGATTTCACTCAGCAACCCATTTCCAGGAAGCCCTGAAGGGCGACCATGCACAGCAAAGGAAACATTTGAGAAACACATTTTTTTAAACTATTCTTTCAGAACAGACAGCCTTGAAATGAGAGTAGCTTATTTTACAAATAAAACGGCAGAATTCAGAGTATATGCATAGGTAAAATGCTAAACCTAACCCCCTACTTCATGAAAGGTAGCATTATCTCACAAGTTTATTACTACCTTCTCTATGGACAATTACCTTAAAGTGTGTCTTATTGATCTGCAATATACTTTGCAAATGTCAATATATACCAACTCTTGCTGCCTACAGCACATGAGAAAGTAAAACGAAAATGAGTCTGGGCTTAATGACATGTAAGAATCTTGGATAAATAATGTATATATGGTCAATCCCCAACACTCAGGAGACCATCAGCCTAACTTTAATGTTTGAGATAAGCAACTATATGTTTTAGATTTATCACTTCAGTTCTAATGCACTTACCAAAGGACATTAATATTTAAATATCTAAAAATATACTATCACCAGAAAAATAGGCAGGTTTACAGTTAGGGAGGTTCTCTTTGGTTAGCCTGAACACATATATGTTATTCTTGGGAGTTTAAGAAAACTACTAGTCTCTCCACCTGATTCCATGGTATGGAAGACATATCACTTCCTATCTTCAGCCAAGAAATATAACCAGAAGCCAGTTGTTTTGTAGCTGTGATGCAACTGAGAGTCCTCCATAATCTCTCCACTGAAGTCTGATATACATACCTAAGAATTGTTTTAGAAAAGACATAAACATGACTTCTTTTGAAGTTGTAAGACCTCAAAACACAGAAAAAAAAGAAATCCAAATCAAGCAATAACTAGATGAGAAACTGTCATAAAACACTTGTTCTCAAATAAGCAATTATTTTTATTATTCTTCTTGAATCACACTGGCAACAGTTAAAAACATAATATAGCTCCTACAAATAGGATTTGTCTCAATATTTGTCTTTATTAGTGAATTGGTATTGTGGTACTAGCTGATGTACTTGGGAAGTGAATTCCCATTTTATTGCTAGAACAGGTACAGAAGGAACAACACTGTAGCCTTTGTCTCCAGGTTGCCTGGCAGGCATTTAGTCAGATTTTTTTAGGAGAGACTGCCAGTGTTGATGAAAATATTCAAACTGCAAACCTATTTTACATTTGGCCATACATTAATATTCTTGGTAGAGACATCGGTTTCTTCTGCTCCATTGGTCTCCAAAGACAGTAGAGAGATTGAGTTCACATTTACAACACGAGTGCAAATAGCTACGAGGTATTTCTTCTGATTTGAACTGCATGGTAGAATAATGTGCTCCGCTATGTCCTCAAGTACAAAAAGATCTTTTTTATTTTGGCCTCTTAATGTGCTGAATATAGTTAATAAATAATACACTTTCTGATAGATGACTGTTCCATTCATTAGAAGCTTAATATAAAGAAATACTGAGAAAGAACAAACAATTTTTATCATCTTTGCCTGCTGGCTCTAACAAATCAAGGTCTCAGAAAGTTTATAGATGGATTCTTTTCTCATGAGCTCAGTAAAAAAATAAGTTTAACACTAAAACAGGGCAAATTCACTTGCCTCACTGTTTTCCCAAAGGTGATCTAGAAGAACCCACAAGAAATAAACCTCACAGCAGATGTTACTTAATAGCAGCAAGGAGAGCATGACTCCAGGCAATAGGCTAATCCCCCTTGAAATTTCTCAGAGATTATTAAGGTGTATGTTTATCTGTACAATGTCTGTGAACCTATACAGTAGTAAAATACTGTTATATTATATCAATATATATATGTTATATATGATATATATATTGTCAAACATACCCTGGGCTGCATCAAAAGAAGTGCAGCCAGCGGGTCAAGGGAGGTGATTCTCCCCATCTACTCGGCTCTCGTGAGATCACATCTGGAGTACAGTGTCTAGTTCTGGGGTCCCCAATACAGGAAGGATTTGGAGCTATTGGAGAGAGTCTAGAGAAGGGCCACAAAGATGATCTGAGGGCTGGAGCACCTCTCCTAGGAGGACAGGGGGAGACAGTTGGGGCTGTTCAGCCTGGAGAAGAGAAGGCCCTGGGGAGACTTTACAGCAGCCTTCCAGTACCTGAAGGGGGCCTAGAGGAAAGCTGGGGAGGGACTTTTTACCAGGGTGTTTAGTGATAGGACATGGGTTAATGGTTTAATCTGGAAGAGGGTAGATTTAGGTTAGACATCAACTAGAAATTCTGCACTGTGAGGATGGAGAAACACTGGCACAGATTGCCCAGGAAAGTTGTGGATGGCCTCTCCCTGGAAGTGTTCAAGGCCAGGCTGGATGAAGCTTTGAGCAACTTGGGCTATTGGGAGGTGTCCCTGCCCATGCAGGGGGGTTGGAACCAGGCAATCTTTAAGGTCCCTTCCTACCCAAAGCACTCTGTGCCCAAGAGGATGATTAGTCTTCCCACATAAAAATGCCACCTAATTTATATATTAAAACCTTGAATTTGTTCTCATAAATTTGAAGACAAAAATAAAAATAGTATTTTTCACATACTTATGTATTGTATATCATATTGTAGGAAAAATTAATCCTAGATGAAAAAAAAATTAACATGAAATCTTGGATTTGCTAAATCCATTACATACATTCATTATGGAAGAGGAGGCTATTTACTTGAAAATAAAATATTTTTACTGCTTTAACATATTTTATGCATATTCTGCCATTAATTTTTAATTTTTAAAAAAATTTCATTTTAACTTTCTACCCCATTTTGTTTTGTATTGTGACTTTGAACAAAGTTTACAGATACATGTAAAACATAAGTAACTGTTTTAAAACATTAATAACACTGAACATCTGATAAAAGCCTTTACTCTGTTAAAATACTAAATTACTATTGAGGGATAAGCTACACATGTATGTGACAAAATCCATTCAGTCAAAAGAGGAAAAACAATAAATCATTATGTCAAAGAGGAAAGATGCCTCCGTTTGCATGAGACAAGGATTTTTTTCACAAGGAAAAAGTGTAAGGTATTTGTTTCATGTTTTAGAAAGAGATCAATGTATGCAAAATAATGTAAAGATATAGTCTGTTAAACAGGCTATATGTAAGAACACAGTGATGTTAAGATTTTAGCAGTCACTAAGATTCTATGACATTCACCATGTCATAAATTATCCCTGTCGTTTACCTTTCCATGGGAAAATCTTTTCACAGAACTGCAGAATCATCAGGGTTGGAAAAGACCCTTAAGATCACCTAGTCCAACCATCTACCCTGGGACAGGGGAACAACAAAACCCACCCAAACAAAAAAGAGACCACAACCACCCACTCTACAAAACCAACAACACACAACTCACAAAAACCCCACCATGCCCACTAAAGCATGCTCTGAAGTGCCACACCTACAAATTTCTTTAATACCTCCAGGGATGGTGACTCCACCCTCTCCCTCAGCAGCCTGTTCCAGTACCTGACTACTCTTTCAGTAAAGAAACTCTTCCTAATATTTAGTCTAAACCTTCCCTGGCAGAACTTCAGACCATTGCCTCTTGTCCTATCATGATTCATCTGGGAGAAGTGGCCAACAGGCACCTCACTATAACCTCCTTTCAGGTAGCTGTAGAGACTGATGAGGTCTCCCCTCAGCCTCCTCTTCTCCAAACTAAACAATCCCAGTTCCCTCAGTCTCTCCTCATAGGACTTGTACCCTAGACCCTTCACCAGCTTGGTTGATCTTCTCTGGATGCACTCCAACAACCCAATGTATTGCAGTGAGGGGCCCAGAACTGAACACAGTACTTGAGGTGTTTTATAACCTGTAGTTTATTCTCCAGACATCCTTATTAACATTTTTTTACTTTATAAAGTCTTCAAATCAGTTTTCCAAAATTTAACAGGAACATCTTCACACCTGAGTGTTTCCTAAGAACTTTCATGCTACAAATTACTAAAATGGCTGAAGCCTCCTTCAACATGTTGATATATTGAACTGCAGGGCTATATAAATTACTCAGTAATAAATTTGCACTGAAAGAGTATTTAAATACATCTAAAATTTATTGGGGAAATTGCTTATCCATGAATGTTTAACTTACACCACATCTTCTGGGAAGAGATTAATACCCACAGCAAGAAAGATGAGGCAATACTTTATTTTATAGTTATTCAATTTTAAAGACTCTCAAAGATGCATTCTGAGACCAAAAGATTTAGTTATAGGAAAGAGGAATCTCTGGAGTCATCTGGAAGCTAATTTTTTATGGAACAACAGAGTTATTTTATAAAATAAGCTGAATAAAGGACAACTGAAAATCTTTATAAAATATTATTGTACAAAAGCATAAAAACATCTGTTTGGTAATACAACTTAAGAATCACAGAAACTTTCAGATCCTTTGAAAAAATGTCCATTAAATAATGTATTTTCATCATGAAGATTCATGTTTAGCTGATGATTCATTGATAACAGCAAGAAGACCTATCAACATTGAATCTATGAAAACTGAGACCATGTCAATTATAATCCTTCTAAATAAAGTGATGAAGAGAAAAAATATGCATTTCTCTGAACACTTGTGCATCTCTAGTAATTTTTGATCCATTATTCTCTCAGTATTTAGCTCAATCTGTCCATGTTATTTCTAAAACTAGAAAATAGCAACAACACAAGAGATTAGCAAACTTACAATATTGCACCAAGAAGCTGCCATCTTCAGTCTCTCCGAATCTTAAAAGCATTGTTAAATGGAGATAATTTCTAATCAATTAATTTTTTTTCTATGTAGGAAGGTTAATTTTTTTGTATGGAATACTGACGTGTTTATACTAGTTTATTTAGACTGCATATTCTTGGATAAGTGAAGCAAAAACAACCCAATCAAATTTAAGTTCAACATTCTCCTAATTCAATAAATTCCATAAGGTGAGGTTGTTCCTTAAATAGATTTTAATAACTAATAGAAAATTAAGATCTTTTCAGTCTTTCACTTCCAACATTTTGTAATCTGTTTGATTATCTTCGTAAAATAAAGTTCCCTTACCCTGTATTCCTGAACCCCTAATTCCTGTTAAGTTATGCAGAGACAGGGTCACGCAGCATTAACTTTTCAGGAAATATTTTCAATTAAATTGACAACAGAGTGCTTGCTGTGGTCAGTTTAATGTATCATTTCTATGGCAAGATTTTCACTGGAAGTTATAGGAAAAAGTGTTACTGATTCAGCCATTACTTAGAATCATGGAATCATCTGGGTTGGAAATGACCTCCAAGATCATCAAGCCCCATCAGCCAGGCACTGCCAAGTCCACCACTGAACCATGTCCCTAAGCTCCACACCTAAAACCTTTTAAATACCTCCAGGCATGGTGGCTTAATCACCTCCCTGGGAAGCCTGTTCTAGTGCCTGACAATCCTTTCAGTGCATAAATTTTTCCTGATATCCAATCTAAACCTCCCCTGACGCAACTTCTGGCCATTTCCCCTTGTCCTATTGCTTGTTACTTGAGAGAAGAGACCAACCCCCACCTCGCTACAACCTCCTTTCAGGTAGTTGCAGACAGAGATAAGGTCTCCCCTCAGCTTCCTTTCCTCCAGCCTAAGCAACTTCAGTTCCCACAGATGCTCCTAAGAAGACTTTTTTCTCCAGACCCTTCACCAGCTTTGTTGCCCTTCTCTGGACTCACTCCAGCACCTCAGTGTCTTTCTTCTAGTGAGAGGCCCATAACTGAACACAGTATTCAAGGTGCGGCCTCACCAGCACAAAGAGACAATCACTTCCTAGTCCTGCTGGCCACAATATTTCTGTTACTAGCCATTTGTGCTCACACTCTTCTTCTTTAATTTAGTCTCACTTGTTATAAATAACAAAACAGACACTGTTAGCAATTGTTATTTACTTCATTTATCTTCAATGTAGAACGCATGCCAATATCTAAGAATCTTAACTAAAAAAAAGATAAAAGGACTTATGCACCTGAAGAGGCTTTAAGCCAAATATCATAGAATCATAGAATCTTAGGGGCTGGAAGGGACCTCAAAAGACCATCTAGTCCAACCCCCCTGCCAGAGCAGGGTCACCTAGAGTACATCACACAGGAACTCATCCAGGTGGGTTTTGAATGTCTCCAGTGAGGGAGCCTCCACAACCTCCCTGGGCAGCCTGTTCCAGTGCTCTGTCACTCTCACAGTAAAAAAATTTTTTTGGATATTCACCTTGAACCTCCTATGCTCCAATTTGCACCCATTATGTCAAGCATTTAGAAATTTTGGAGGTGAAATTAATCTCACCACTATAAAACACACCCTTTACTCCATGTAAGTGTCATTAGCACAAAACATAATAACTTTCTTCATTGCTCAGTCTAGAAGAGGGAGGAAAGGGTTAGGTTTATTGATAACTAAAGAAATATGTTTGAAAGAAAGTTAGCTTTTCACTCATAATTACTGTTATTTTTAGACCTGAAAGGATAAAAAACTTTTTTCACATAGTCCAGATCTCAATACTATAGTTAAACAAGCAAGGAACAGAGCAAGTTATACAGGCAAGGAACTTTTAAATAAGTTAGCTATGTTCCTAGCTTGTGAAATCTCCTAGGTGTTGTTTTTCAAGTTTCAGGAACACGATGGATGTGTTAATGATGCTGTCATGTAGCTTGGCTGCATTTCCCTTTATTAAAGTTATATCATCCAATTGAGGTTCAGTTCATTCTAAATCTCAAACCCAAAGCTCAGTTACAAATATATATTCAGAATGAGTGGGATCCAAATCACACAGTTTCTCAAAGCCAATGTGCATGTAAAATAAACCCTCTAATCACTGCAAGGATAGGTCAAGCTTAAAAGGATATATAAAAAAAAAAAAAAAAAAAAAAGCCTTTATGCCCTATATGGATCAACTGTTTTGTGAAATATTGCCTCTTCTGAAGAGTCAACAAAAACTGCCGTTTCTGCATGAAACACGAGTGTTTTCATCTAGAACAGCAGAAGATGAGGCCAATGGGAGAAAGATAATGTGAACCTTCAAGTGCAGTGCAGCACCATCACAGTAACTCCCAACTCAGAAAAGAGCAAAATACAAAGGAAGGACCTGAAATAAGACAAAACAATTTGAAGACTTAATCCCATTCAAATTCAAATAAATGGAAAAATGTATTAAATTTCCCTTTTTCTTCCCTACTAGAAATTGTTTGTGCTGCACATGTCTTATGAAATCCTCCTTTGTGCTTAAGTTGGCCAGTAACCAGGCTTTCATTTTGGTGACCCTCCAGTGGGACACTCAGTTCCTGTTTGAGATCCAGACCATCTCTGCTTCATTTTAAACAGAACCAGAGGCTTTTCTGCCTTCTTGTGTGTGTTTTAAGTGATTTCCATTGACTTATAATTAGAATTTTCTGGTCTTTCTTTCCTTCAGGTACATATGAGATGTGGGGTCTATATACATTTGCAGGGGTGGTGTGGTACAAGCAACGAAATAAAAGTTAAAATAGGCATATGTATATATGTATGTAACACTGAGAAGGAAAAATGTTCTTACCTGAAACACGAGTATTCAATTGAAAAAAAGAAAATGGAAAAAATAAAATTAAAAAAAGTTCTAAATGAGTCTGAAAATTACTAAATTAGAGATGAATATGTAATTAATAAGGTAATAGAAATTCAGTTCTACCTGCTCTCTATAGAGGCTTCTCATGTTCTACACATTTACTCTTTGTCCCTCTCTCCCTCTCTGACTCTGGTAAATAAATTTTAGACTTAAATGGCTCTTAACTTGAGAAAGTTAGAAAATTGGGAAGAATTAGAGAAATTTTGAAAAGGTGATGAAGGTTAGAATTGTTTAACATATGAAAAGAAATAATGTAGAAAAATTCATGTCTGGAAAATAACAAGGAAAAATAGGATCCTGCCCCCTGAACATCCAAAGTTGTTCTAGACGAAGTATTTTAAAATAAGAGAACAACCTTGCAGTATCAGGGAAACAGTAACTACTGAGGACAGGTATGACACATAAACTCTGATCCTGTCTCAGTAGTCCTGGCACAGGAAAGCCATATACAGGGTAGCAGAAAAAGGCACATATGGAAGAGATCTTCAGGAGACAGATCTAACACCTTCCCTGCCTAATGCTCAAAGACTGCAGGACTGAAGCACCCATTACTAGACCAAGGACTGTGGGTAGACTGTCCCTTCAGGTTTTGGCCATGCACATTGTTCTTATATGCCTAGACAGGAATTTAGCTTACTATGAAACATCTTTTCATACTATTACCCATTCAGTAAGATTTTTAAAACACTGTGGTATGAAATGTGCCAATGGTTAAGCAATACCCTGCAGCTAACACATTCAGCAGTGTTAACACCATTTGTTTAACCCATTGCTTTATTAGATTGGAAAAAAAAAAAAAAAGGGGGGGTGTCACGATCCGTGACCTATTATATCTCCTTATTGGAGTGTATTAACTTATCAGGATTTGGGGGACACGACACTCTCTATGTTTATATTTTTATCTGGTAGATACTTGTAAGAAGTTTTAAATTAAGCTTTTATGGCTATGGCTAATAGGCCAGTTCAAGCTTGAAGACAAGCTAAAAAAATACATATATACACATACATACTGTCACGATCCGTGACCTATTATATCTCCTTATTGGAGTGTATTAACTTATCAGGATTTGCTGAGAGATCCACACGTGGGTATCGCCTCACACAGAGGATACAGGAACTTATGTCCCGACTTTTTCGAGTGAATAACTTGCTCAGTGCTTACTAATATTTCTAA
>NW_009970725.1:14515874-14530020 GCF_000747805.2 Chaetura pelagica
CCCCCCCCACACACACACACACACAGAGGGGGTTCAGCGCCACGTGGAGACGCCATTTTAAGTCAGTTTTGTCGGCTGACTCAAAGGACATTTCATGTTCGTGTAAGGAAATACCTGGTCCTTCACACATACATATAAGTATATATATGTCAGATCATAGGTGTTATTCTGGTCCAGAGCAAAATAAGTAAGTGATGGCACTACAAGCAAATCACATAAATACCGAAGTTATGTAGGCATAGCTACTTCATTCATCTGTTTGTATCTACATATGTTCACAAGCTAATGGAGGAGTTATATGTACCATATCCTTTGGTTTAGTGTATCTTCCAAATAGCTGTAATTTTGAGGTAACCAGTCCTTGAGAGCAATTTGAAATTTTATTCCTTTGCAATCTACTTTATGACATTATATTTTAAGTACATATGTGATTTTCATGAATGGTCTTTTTGTGTTAATCAAAGACTGCCAGAGGAATGATTAGGTCAAGCATTATTACTGGTAGATATTTCTGTCTTTTTCTAACTACTTTTAACTGATGAATGACAAGTCTACTTAAATAGCTTTTATATTTTATTACTATGATTTTATCCAACTCTGCTGCCTTTCCAAATGTCATTGGCTATTAACAGTGGTCTCTACACAGAAACTGTAAAGGGCAGCTAGTGATTCACTTTTAAATATTTTTATTTTACTGTACCAAGAAGAGATGTAATCATCCAAATAATTGTATTTATATTACCTCTAAATCTGTTATTTATGAAAAAATTTTATGCTAAGGGACTTTCATTGGGATTTCATCCATTTTAAAAACTGAATTAATTCATAGATCTGGCTCTAGTTCAGTAGCAAAAGAAGCCAAAAGAGTCCAATTACACAGTACTCATCCAACTCATTGGAGAAAGTGACTGAAGGTGGAAAGAAAGAAGTCTAGCCCTTTCCAACATTTGATGCAATTTTGTTTCTGAGCATTGGAAGCAAAATCCAGGGTGCAGTGATACATATTTCTGTTCTGTAGAAATATAATTGTTCTGCAGTAAAATTCTGTGGAGAATAATTTGGCTTGTTCGTAAATATGACACCAGGTTGTAAAGCTGCATTTAACAGTCTCACACCATTTTACACCACACCAGCTGCTTTCACCCATAGTAAAAAGGACATTTTTACATATTAGATAATGACACAGCCTCCAATATGGATGAAAAACTGCTTTACCTAGATAGTAAGTCCAAATAATCATACTCATTAAAAACAAACAAAAAAAAACAAAAAAACCAAACCTGCATACATTCATGGTATGAACCTGTCTGAGAGAGCTTTCTGACAAATAATGGAAAGAAATTGGGATACAAACACACTAACAAAAGAGTTTAATTTCATACAAAATGGGTATTTAAGAAGATTTGTTGACCATGCACAACAAGCAGCTTCACAAGTAATCTTTTGCTTTTCTCCTTTCTTTTCCATTTTTGTAGAATATTATTCTTACGATAATGTTACAAGTTATCATCTTCCTAAAATCCATGAAGGTCTCATGAAGGAATTAAAATATTCAAGTAAATGCAGTGCATCTACTGAGAGTAAAAGGAAAGATGGTAAGATTTAAACTGCAGGCCTGCTAGTAGGATGTAGTATGTATGCAAAAGAGGACTGCAATAAAAATACGGAAAAAAAAATATCTAGTGAACTAGATCTATAAAACTAGTATGAAAACTGTACTTGATAAGGCAGAGAAAATCTGACTGTAAACAGCTAACAACTAATAGAAAAGGTAAGAGTTAAGAACACTTGGGATGCATTTGAAATTACAGGAAAAAGAGTAATTAACTCTAGTGGAAGCAAAACTATCAAAATGGGAGGACATTAAAAATGTCCTTTTTTAGCTGGCTTCTTTGTATTTGCTGAAATCATTCTGGCCCACAAGTACAAAATAGATAGTTAAATTAACTCTTAAGAAAGTTAAGATTCAGTGCAAACACAGGGAAGGAGACAGGAGAAAAATACCAGTTTAATAAAAAATACCAGTTATAGAAATCTAACAAGGTTTAGTAAATAATTACAATAATTTGTGTTATTAAATAAGATTTAATTGGCTGGGGAAAAAAATACAGTAAAGGAAGATCCAATGGATCCGCTCAGTATTCAATCTCAGGATAGGTGTTTGAATACAGAAAGGCTTTTTAGGGAAACTAGGGATTGCATATAGTAGTTCTAGTATAGCATTGCTTAGTATTGCATATATTGTTCTAGCATACTAGAACAACCACAAAAAGAGTCCAGTTCATTTAGTCCAGAAAAATGAAGGCTGACACAAAGGTGGCGACAAGGACGTTAAATACAAGAGGAGAGAAAGTATTATGATAAAGAACAATTTTGTCCAAGAGAAAGTGGTTAATAAGCCATCCATAAAAATGTTTAAAATAAAGACTAGTAGACTCTTTTCATCCAAGTAACTACTCTTTTTTAAGTTTTCTGGAAAGGGAAATGAGGAAAAACAAAAAACAAATACTGTTATGGCCACCATCAAAACTTACATCTAAGTGATAGCTTTTCAGTCACTGCCCTGATGATGTTTACAGGTTGACTAGGGAAGATCAGTGTTAGGATATTAATTCCTATAATCCTACTGCAATTCCTACAATGAGTTTGCATGGCACCTAATTTGAAACCTCTGTAGTATAAACATTTCCTTCTCAGCTAGTTGTTTAGTTTCGTCATTAATGAAGAGAAATATGAACATTTTGAACAAGATTTATCTGGTCGGTTTGAGAGTTTGTGTATGATGATTGCCTCACTCAGAGCTATTATTCCTTTCTCTAACCTGCAAAGACTCCAGGCAAGACTAGAGCATAGAAATTTATGTTTGATATACAGTTTTCACTGCAAGGATTTAAGGACTGAAATGGGAAGACTTTTCACTTGCCTGTCTTTCTGTCTGTCTCACTATTCTCAGGACACCACACCAAAACTCAGGCAAGCTAAACAAAGGCAAAACTACTGCCTTGTACAGAGTCTTTGTCAGTGCATCTGCTTTTATGGCTAGAAAAGAGCACATATTATTGGTATTTTACCCGTTAAGAAAATATTGAACTTGGAAGTAGGTTGAGCAGTTTCTGTGTTGGGGTATAAGAGAAAGCTGTGAACAAGTGACTGAAGGCTGGTTTCCACAAATTTTGTTCTTTTTTTTTCTTGCTGCATTTCCAGACATACTGTCTTTGTCACAAATGCTAAGACTTTATAATGACTTTTATAGCAAACTTTATCACTAACTATAAGAAAGTTTCAAACCAAACATTTCCGTACCAAAAACTGTTCAACTGATTTAATTTAACAGAACTCAGGACAAGAACGGCATAATATGTTCAACATGCAAGGCATTGTCAGGAAGTAGCACTTGTTCACTACTTAACTGAGAAAAATACTATTTTTAATGTACAGAGTCTCTTTAGCTTGATAGTTCTTACTTTGTTTGGGACAGTTCTGGGGGCTAAAATCCCCATATGGAAAATTCATTTGATCCTAAAGATTTTCCTAGGAAACATGATCTCCCAAGTGGATGTGTGAAGACTCCAAAAGCACACTTGCAAATGTTAGCCTAAAAAGTCAAAGTAAAAGAAATTAAAGCAATGTGGTTAAAACTTCCTTTTCAACTAGTTTGAGACAACCTCAGTAGACTGCAAAAGATTCCACAGGCAGTGTTAAAGCGATCAGGGTTAAAACAAACCCAGAAACTATTTAGTTTGACAATATTTCCTAACCAACTTAATGGTTTTGTGTCTAGAGGATATTGGCTTTTGACAAGCAGGCAGAGCACTTGTGTTTGCTGAGCCAGTTTTTCATCTTATATTGTGCTGGCGAATTCCAACTTCAGCACTGCCAAGTCCCACTTCTCTGGTGGCAGCAATGGATTTAAGGATAAGAAGCTCAAAAAGGCTGGAAAGCAGACCAGTGAGGATGATGCATTTGAAACTATTTCAATGCAGTGATGCAAAACACTGTCCCACTGGGTATAGAAAGAGGAGAAGAAACACTCACATGACAGAGCTGCATTAAGTTCTGCATTAAACATGCATAAGATGCATGTGTGCTCCAAGTCAATCTGCTAAAATAAAGGGCTGCCACGCTTCCTTAGGAGCAATTTAGGATTATTTTAGTGCACATACGTGCTTGGGGGGGACAGAACTATCTTGCATTGCATCTTTGTACTGCACTAGAGAGCCTTGATCTGGTCAATGACCCTTGGTACAGCTGCAATATAAACATCAAACAAATCATCACAATTTGTACGTTTTTACATGTGAGGTATCAGTGGCAAAGAAAGAGGGAGTCAAGTTCAAAATCTGCCTTTGGGTCTCCGCATGAAAGACCATCAGCATCCAGCTTCACAAAAGGAATGTGAGGGAAAGGACCTTCTTTTTTCTCTCAGCTGCTGGAAAGGAGCATGGTTTAGAACCATGTCCATGCAAGTTGTGATGGCTTTGCAGAGATTCAGAGCTTCCAAAAACCAAGTAAGAGTGGAGGCACAAATCCAGGAGGAAAAAAAAAAAAATAAAATCTTCTGCATATACTCTACACATGCTATACCTGTGACAGTTATAACAGCTCCCCTTCCAAGAGCACAATACCTGACATGACTAGGAAATTAATGTTCTTTTTCTTCTCTTATTCCAAATAATTAGGGTGAATTTCTTTCAATCAGTGTAGGATATCATACATGTTGATATTTGCAATGGTTTGTTTTGAGCATGAAACAGGAAGTACTAAGAAATCTGTGATGATTCTCAGTGTAGTCTCTGCAGGGGATTATCTTGGATTACTTCCTTGGATGGAACCTCAACAGTTTTATCTAGGAGGTTCTTACCATTTCCTGCATTTGCCAGGGACTTTCTTACATGTCATAGCCTAATCAGATCAGTAGGTAAGCCCAGTAACTCCTACCTGTTACTATACATTCTGGCATGCCTAGGGTTATATTGCCCAGACTTCATAAATGCAGTTTGTTCAGGAAACCTCAGAGTTACAACATAACTGCACACCTCACACTCTGATAGAAGCACTGAACTTACTGTACTCACACCGTCTGAGCATGAACATCAAGTCTAACATGTCACTGGAGCATCAGACTTACTACACATCTGCAGGCCACCTGTGCTGTGCACGTATATAATGAGCTAAAAAGAAATAATAAAAAGCTTATTTCTTGGCCCTTAAACCCATGGTTGTGATCCTGTTGCCCACAAAATCTTGCTTGGCAAATGTTACTTTTGACATGCAGGGAAAGGGAGGAAAGCTTTGAGTGATAATGCACCATCACCTCAGTATAAACATTATCGCATAATGTATTGACAGAGGGCAAAAAAAGGAATAAGAACTCATTAATGTTTCTCAAATGGAGGGCCTTTGTTTTTCACAAAAGGTCAGTGTGTTACACAGGTGAAGGCACAGAGTGAGAAAAATACAAGACTTCCAAGATTCTTGAGACAAGTTCAAAAGCAGAGGATCCCTATGCTTAGGAATTAAGTTGCAAACAGTAGTTACATCCTATCCAGTTTGAAAGAAGAGCAGCTAGTTCCCTGCTAAAGGGAATTCCTCTATTTAAGTATGCGAATTAATGGACACAATTATAGAATATATTTTTATTACAGTCCCATGTTTCTGAAAAATCATGCCAGTTGTTTAGACTTGACATTTAAAGTAATTTCTTATAAGTCTTCTTAATTTAATATCTTCTTTTTGTTCTTTGTTAAGGGTCAAGGGCATGATGCAATTTAGTCCCACACATGTTTTAACCAAATATAATAATTTTGTTTGAAGTAAAATTTCAGCTTTACTATTTTACTAATTACCTTCAGTTAATGAAGCCAATCCTTTCAGAAGAGAGCATGTACATATTGCCAAAAATTAGTTCAGGAGTTCATTATCAGATATGTGCAGGTATAGACCATACAATGGCTAAAATTACATTTTTAAAGGGCAACATAAAGTGATTTTTTTATTAGACTTTCAGAGGCTCATCCAGCTTCTGAAAGTTCAAGTTTAAGGGGCCGAGGAAGTGGTCTAGTCATATTTTTGGGAATACTACAAAAACAACAGTGACTAAATTCCCAGAAGCTGTAACATTTAAAAATCTAGACTAGACAATGCCTTCTGAGCTCACAGTAACTGTTTATTTATTTGAAAGTCAAACCACCACTGTATCAACAAGCAAATGCTGCATATTTTTCAATGTTTAATAGAATGACAAGTGGAAATAGAAAACAGAATTAAATGCATTACTTCCCAAGAGGCCACCGTGGCACAGTGGGAAAAACCTTCAAAGTGTGTGCAAAATTCCTAGTTCTTGTGAAAGCTTCATTACAACTTCCCAGCTTACATCTATATTGCACTTGGTGTGGTAGCTGTCAGGAGGGATCTAAAAGGCAGCATTCCCAAAACCCTGCTCCCAAGCGCTCATGTGCCCTGTAGCCAGCCTGGTTTAACCTGCTCACAGGGTGTCTATTTTCCCTTCCTGATGACAACACTATGGCCCTTAAAGAAATGGTGATGGATTGCTCATCTGCCTGACGTCAGTCATGTTGCACAAAGCCACGGGAGAAAACAGCTCAAAGCCATGGAAAGCCACATCCCATCCAGGCTGCTAGTGATGTAGCCTGAGAGAAGTGCAGATGTGCTGGAGGCTTTTCCCTGAGGTGAACTAGCTGGCTTGCTAAGAGAGAACCTAACAGATAAGCAGTACAGATAGTCTGCAGATTAGTTTTTTTAATAAGCCCTGTCTTCAGCCTTAAGTATAATATCAAAATACACTGCAGACTTAACCTTGCTCTATTTAAAACATTATCTCCATTCAAAGAACATGTGGACACTATTTGCAAATTGTTTCAGAACTAGAAAACCCGGAAAGGCTTCTGATTTAGGTGGCATCTGGTTTCCAGAAATTACTGTAACTTATTTCAGGCATATCCTGAGACATAATAGCAGTCATGTTATAACAAAATTGTTCCAGCTCCAAGAGACAAAGATGTATTTTTTTGTATGAAAAGTGTAAGACACCTTGACAATGCCGCTGAAAATAATAAAAAAGAGGTCAAATCCTGAAGCCTCTGCTCAAGCAAAATTTCCACTGGATTCCTTTATGTGTTGTGGTACAGTAATTTTATGACATATATTGACTTGTTCCATTTTCTTAAGCATTATATATTTGAATGCATTTTTAATGTTAGTTGCATTTCCTGGCTTAGATTTCAACCAGCTCTACACTGCCCATAAACTGTAATTTAGGCATTTCTGATATGACATATTTGAGGAGCATAAGGAAAACTAGAATTAAACACAATTTAATCAAAGTATTTCAATAATGGTATAAAAGTGACCTGGGACCACACATTTATTCATCATTGAAATGTGCATGAAACTGAGCTAGAAGAGTTTTTTAATAATGATTTTTCACAAAGCTGTTTTAGAAACCACAATTTAATAAAACAAAGCTGAAAAATATTTTCCAATGTTAACTACTTGGGAAGTGTTGAAGGCAGAGTATAATTATTCAAATACGTATTTGGCCAGTTTACAGAGTCATGCCATGAAAAGGGCTATGGAGTTTTCACCAGAAGTTGTGAGACCTTGCTTTTAATAACATCTTCTGACCCACTGCTCCTCCCGTGGCAGCATGCTGCTCACTGCAGAGCTGTGGCAGGCTCAAGGAGAGGAGAGCTGCCCACCCTATGAATGACCCTCTTCAGAATAGCTGAGATGGAAGTCCTTTCTTTTCAATGGAAAGGAGCAGGCAGGAAACTCGAGGACTGGAAAATAATATTATAGTTTTCTAGAGAAGAGGACTGCCCTGCTTCACAGCACTTTTTTTTTTTTTACTTTTTTTTTTTTTTTTTACCTTGATATATTCTGTGTTCTTTTTATAGTAATACCATAAAACCAAAATTTCAAAACACATCAGGTGAACATTCAGGTTTTCTGCTCACAGTACATGACAAAAATCACAGATGGTTCATTCCCTGTCCTCATAACATTATACCATGTGAGGATCTCAACAGGATACTGCATTGAGGGAACATCCAGTTCCCACCATCAACATTGCAGTCGAACAATCAAAATTTAAAAAAAAATCAATAAAATAATCTCAGTTTTCCACTTCCCATGATTCTGCTTCTCCCTTCTTCTTTCTTGCTTCATAACCAGCTCTTCCCAATGCTGACTCATCTGCACCCCCTCTTCCCAGGCTTGCTTTCCTCTGCAGGTGGAAAACCTTCCCTCCACAAGTGGCAACCTCCTTCACCCTCTCTACACACCACTGCGGGCTTCTCTTGGAACTATTGCCTTTTGGATTCCTCATGCTCATGCACTCACTGATATTTTTTTTAACTCCTCTTGGAAGAGAATCAGTGTCTAGCAGCCTTTCTGCTGGGTTAGTGCCAAGAGCTAGAGGAAGGCACGAGTACATCTCCCTCCTCTTCCTTTTCTCTGCACTGTGTGAGTCACTGGCACGGAGCAGGCAGCTGTAAAACTGGCTGAGGGACTACCAAGGTTTTCAAATAATTTAATAAATGAGATTTCTTCAATCAATGAAACTTTTAGAAAAACAGATAATTTTATTTTAAACAACATTCAGTGTTCTCAATGATATGACAATGATTACCCATCTCTGTTTTCAGAAAGCACTTATGTAATATTAATTCAGTAATTACATAAATGAGTAAATATTCTTCATTGCATGTGGACAATATGATACTTTTATTGCAGAAAATAATTCCAATAACTTCTCATCTAGTGTAGTCATCATTTTTACAGAGGTGAATTCTCTATACCATATTCAGAACATTGTCAGACTAAACGTTCTGAGAGTTGAAGTACAGAGGTATACTTCCATTTTTTTAGAACTGTAATTGCATCATAAAATATATTTCTACTCACCAGTAAAGCTTTGTTTCATTTGGTTTTGGCTAGCTCTTCTTCTTTTTTGTAATTTTTGTAGTGCAAAAAGTTATAAAAAACTATTTTTTATCAGGTATGTAGTTTTATTCTTTTTGTTATTGTTATTTACATATTATTTGGCTTATTTCCTTTTATATTTTTATTTACTTAGCTACTTTCTGTCAGCTTGGTAGCATTATGTTGATTTGAGTCCATCCAGATTATGGAAATGACGTTTCCTGAGAATTGGAGCAGCAGTTTTGAATATAGTAAAATACAGGGGGGTTATGTTAAGTGGTTGTAGCCAGCTACACATGCATGACAATGTGAAGAGGGAAAAAAAAAAAAAAAAAAAAAAAGGCAGATTTGTTCTTGTTGTTTAGCAGAAACATTTGCAATTCAGAGAGGAAATGTTTATATCACATTGAATCCTGGGTTGATACGGAAACTATAAATTCTAATGCATGAAGTGTGACCCAATAACTACCATAAAGCTTAAAAATCTCTTCACAGATCACTTCATATTTCTTATATGATTGTAGATCTTATAAAAGCTATGACATTTGTATAGAAAATAAGAACTTTTCCTTGGCTGTAACCAGGATCAAAATTCCTTATATATCATCTAATAGACTCACAACTGCAGTTAGGTAAATTGATGAAAAGTCATCCCTCCTGTGAAGAAGCAATGTGAAACAGCAATTCTTCTCTCTCTTTGAATTCAGCGTTGCTTCTAGCATTGGGGATGTCATTTAAACCGACAGGCAAGAGAATAATTCTCTTTCTCAGATCAACATTGCCCCCTTCTGTTGCAAGAGGCCAAGACATGGAACTTTCTAAATACGAAGTTTCTGGGGGTTTGGGCTTATCAGCAGAGTAAGGCGAAAAGCGGTCTTTTTACCTTACTGTGTTGCTAACAAATCCTTAGAGTAGCTATTTTTTAGTGCTTGTTTCCCATTCTTTGAATTTCCCACTCAGAAAGTTTTAAATTAAAATTCCTTCTCATAAACATTTTTTCCCATTCCAGATTGAAGATAGTCTCTGTCTTCAGAGACAAACTACACAGAAAACAGTTTTTCTCCCTACATTTTTCTATCTGTCTCTAAGATCCACTGGCAAATGACCTGTGTAAAGATATTGGAGGAACAAAAAAGGGAATGTGTCATTTGAAGACAAAAAGAAAAATAGTCATGAAGCTTTTTGAGATTTCACAGTAAAAGCTGGCTAATTTGGAAGTCATATTTTAATACTGGATAATGACAGCTGAAGCCATGCTACCATTTACAAGATAAATCTAGATGTCTTGCCTCTGTTGGTGTACTACATTAAAAAATACCAGTGGGCTCAAAGTCTCCAATATCAAATGTCATTCCACAAAACATTGTATATAAATATTTTTTTTAATCATAAATTCCAGTTGCGGGAGTCTGGATAATAGTAATAATAATGATCATACTAATTATACTAATAATTCTCATACTATTATCACTACTGCTACTACTTGTAATAATTGTAATAAGTATTACATGTACATGTGGTCTGAATGTTATGGGGTTATTTTTAATAAAACTTGATCACTCTCCTTTTGTGGATTTTAATTTACCCATCAACAGTAAGGATCTCCAGTTCTGATCTCAATTGTTTTTAAGCCTTCTGCATCTCAAATAATTTCAGTAGGCCTAGTTATTCATATATTTTCACCTGTGTAAGTAGGAGAACTGGGATCAAAATGTCTTGCACCTGGATTATCAACCCAAACCCAGATACAGAATTAGATACCATTTTATATTCATAAAAACATGGGAGAAATCTGAATGTTTAGAGCATCTCTAAAAACTGGGACATTCTCATATGCATGCAACATATAATGTAGACTTCTGGTCACTTTCAGAATTTTAAAAGTCTAGTAACTGACCTAGAGTCCCATAGAATATATTTTTTCCTAGATCCATAAATGGGAAGCACTGGATATGCTTTTACTGCAATGTATTGATATCTTCTTGCCTTTTCCTTGTCTATATTTGGGCAACCTCAAAGACATGTAACATTCACAGCATGTGATTATTGACAATTTGCGTGAATAAAGTTGGTTGAGCAAATAAGTACGTGGTGACTTTTTTTTGGGAACATGGTTTAATCCTGCTGCTTGAGTGGTACTACTAGGCACAATATGTCTAAATAATTACTTCTTCCCACTTGTTCTTTAATAATAACAGCTTTCAGTTCTCTCTTGCAATATTCTTTCTGCTTAGTTTCCCACTCTTTTGCTATTTACATCCTCTGTCGTGTTGTTGAATGGTGGAACTAGAACTCAAAGACCACTTATGAATCTTAGAATTGTAGAATGATAGAGTGGTTTGAGTTGGAAGAAACCTTTAAAGAACATCTAGTTGAAACCTTCCTGCCATGGACTTCCCACTAGATCAGGATGCTCCAAGCCTCGTCCAGCCTGGCCTTGAACACTTCCAAGGAGGGGGCACATGGGCACTACCGAAAAACTCCCTATAGCACATGCAGTAGCCACTCACTGTGAAACTCATGTTTGATTTATGTGAGCAAGAAATCAAACTCACAGTAAACTGGCTAAAACTCACATTCTGAGTTGGATAGGGAGAGGAGGGAGCAAGACTAAAACAAGCCCCAGCAGACTTTCAGCATCTCTTTTCTGCTTAGGGTCACGTCCCACAGTTTGGAGCCCAGCTGCTGCTCTAGGGAGACTGCAGGGTGCCTGATGCCCCACCAGTGCTGAGACAGGCAAAGTGCCAAACCATAACAGGGAGTCATTTTTGTTCCATTTCCTCTCTAAAATAAAAAATAGAGTTTTTCTGGTACCAGCCTTCAGCAACTTGTCAGCATGTACCAGGTTTGCAAACCTGCAACTATCCTACTCGTCTCCCTTTTGCAGTGTGTGTTAGTGTGCCTTATCCTTGCATATCTGTTCAAATCTGAGGAAATCCAATCCTGGATTAATGGCTGTTTCTTGCACACTGTAACAACAAGAAGAAATAAAAGCTGGCATCAAGCTTGATTAAATATCTTTTATAATCAAATGTATTAAATTATGTTTATAATATTTAAACTGGCATTAATTCAGTTTAAAATATTAATATATTAAATGTCAGAACTAAGGATTGCTATAACTAATAATTATATTGCATTATATGGTATATATTACTTAATAATTATGTTATTAACACTTCATGAAATCAATGCTAATATTATTTCTTCATTAAAGAAATAACTTTTTTTACATTTTAAAGTTTTTTAAGTTACATACTTCAAAACTGTTTGTTCTCCAATGTCATTTGTAAATGTTGCGGTTCTGTATCCAGACAATGCCTAAATAGTCAAGCTAAGTTTGCTATGTACCACAAAAAAAGGCAGAAGGGAGTACTCTTCATCCTTTCATTTTGCTGTGCACTGAACACATATAGAGATAACAGAGAAATAAGATAATAGAGAACTGGGCCCAAAATCTTCAGAGCATCCACAGGTGCCATAAACAAATGTGCTGTATACAAAATGATATTTCTTCTTAATAGGTTTTCCATTGATAGGCCAAACTTTTTCTTTGTATAAATAACAAGTTATAATTATTTTCCCTAGATGAATAAAGACAGCCCAGAGAACACAGAGAATGTTTCCTGTGTCTTATTCAAGTACAGGAAAGGCCAAAAGCAATCACACTGGTGTTACAGGTCCACTCCAAAGAAGAGGTTCCTAATCATTCCAGCAGCCATTGGCACCCTAGAGGCTGTTGCCTGTGATCTGCCGGAGGGTAGGAAGAAGCTGCTGGGAGACCTGTGAGTACTGTGTCCAGTTGTGGGCACCTCAGTTCAAGGATATCGAGGTGCTGGAGCAGGTCCAGAGAAGAGCAACAAGGCTGGTGAAGGGACTAGAGGGAAAGTCTTATAGGGATAGGCTGAGGGAGCTGGGGTTGGTTAACCTGGAGAAGAAGAGACTCAAGGGGGACCTTATCACTCTCTTCAACTACCTGAAGGGAGGTTGTAGTCAGATGGGGGCTGGGCTCTTTTTCCAGGCAACTAGCAACAAGACAAGAGGGCATCACTTCAAGCTGCTCCAGGAGAGGTTTAGGTTGGATATTAGGAAGTACTTCTTCATGGAGAGGGTGATTAGACATTGGAATGGACTTCCCACGGAAGTGGTGGAGGCACCATCCCTGGATGTGTTCAAGCATTCCAGCCACTCTTCCTCAACCCTGTAGTGTTGCATGGGGTTGTTGTGGCCCAAGTGCAGGACCTGGCACTTGGCCTATTGAATCTCATACAATTGGCCTCGGCCCATTGATCCAGCCTGTTCAGATCCCTCTGCAGAGCCTTCCTACCCTCAGACAGATCAACACTCCCCAGCTTAGTGTCATCTTCAAACTTACTGAGGGTGCACTGGATCCCTTTGTCCAGATAATTGCTAAAGACATTAAAGAGAACAGGCCCCAACACTGAGCCCTGGGGAACACCACTCATCACCAGCCACCAACTGGAGTTAACTCTGCTCGCCACAGCTCTTTGGGCCTGGCCAGTGTGTTACCCAGCAAAGTGTACAATGGCCTAGGCCATATGTAGCCAGTTTATCCAGGAGAATGCTATGAGAAACACTGCAGAAGTCTTCACTAAAGTCAGATAAATTACATCCACGGCCTTTACCTCATTCACTAAACAGGGTACCTTGTCACAGAAGATTAAGTTCATCAAGCAGGACCTGCATTTCATTAACCTATGCTGACTGGGCCTGATTGTCTGGTTTTCCTGCATATGATGCCTAATGGCACTTAGGATGATCTGTTTCATAATCTTTCCCAGCACTGAGGTCAGACTAACAGACCTGTCATTCCTTGGATTCTTCTTTCAGCTCTTCTTGCAGATGGTTTCACATCTGCCAGTCTCCAGTCTACTGGGACCTCCCTGGTTACCCTGGACTGCTGGTAAATGATGGAAAGCGGCTTGGTGAGCAGTTCTGCCAGCTCCATCAATACCATTGGGTGCATCCCATCTGTCCCCATAGACTTGTGTATGCCTAAGTGGTGCAGCAGGTGGTTGGCTAACCATCTCCTCTTGGATTATCAGGGCTTCAAACTTCTCCCCCTCCCTGTCTTCCAGTTCAGGGGACTGGGGACCCAGTGAACAACTGGTCCTACTACTAAAGACTGCAGGAAAGAAGGCATTAAGTACTTCAGCCTTGTCCTCATCCCCAACCACTCTTT
>NW_009970725.1:14530700-14540265 GCF_000747805.2 Chaetura pelagica
TCTTTCCCCCTGGATCCAATAAGGGACAGAGGTCCTCCTTAGTCCTCCTTTTGTTGATAATATTTTTGTAGAAGCATTTCTTGTTAGCTTTGACAGCTGTATCTCATGCACATTCAAGTTCATTAGCTAGCCATCACAAAACAAAATCCAGCACTGAACGCTTCTTCTCTGTTTTATGGTCCAGATAAAGCCTTCATCAGATATTCAGGTTCATATTCCTCCTTATTACAATATTTAACCTGACCCAACAATTCAGCTTCTACTCTGGAGATGCTAAAGTTCACCTGGCCATGTTTAAGAGTGAGACTTGCTAAACATGCAGTTAATAATTATTTCCATGCTCGGCTAAACCAAGTACAAAACATTAAGTTCTCAAGTTGTATGGGGTCTTCAGTCATGAACTTGAGAAATATTCACACTTTCTTGAGAAACTCTTTCATAGACTGCTGCATTTCATACAAACATGTATGAAATGATAGAGTATGACAATGACACTTTACACAGACATGAATACAATCAACATATATTGGGCTTCTGACAATACGCAGTCACTTTAGGACAGTGGATTCCGGATTAATTAACCTCTCTCCCCTTATTTTAGGGATACTGTGATAGATCTAAAGAACCTTTTGAAACTCTTTACTTACATCACAGTTGTGTCTCAGAAACATCATCTGCAGAACTCCCCCTTATCACAAGAGCTACCTTATAAATGTGCTTGTCAAGAAGAAGTGCTGAAGAATTAATCAACCCCCTAATTAATCTAAATAGACTAAATGCTAGCTAGCACAAAAGTGCGATATGGCATTATATTTATATGGTATACATATGCACATTTCTGGAAAAGGCTGTGTATTTATGTTGTGCAGCACACTACATAAGATACACAATCAAAATGAGACAAAGGTGTGAACACGAAGGGAGATTCTGTAGATGGTTTTGGAACTATCTCACAGATGGGACTTTCACTCTGTAATGTAAATTTTTGTGCATCAAAAGAAACAGAGAAAAAGACAAGGATAGCATAGTAGCTTTTAAGAAAAGGGATTCATTACTTCAGACAGAGGGTAATCTGCAACTAAGAACAAGGTCTGTCTAGGGATTTCAAAAAGGAGACATGGCAGTTTCCTAAAAAAATTTCTTTCCTTGCCATTCATAGCTGGCACTGGCTGGCATTGTGCTGGACTTAGTCACCGCCCCATTGGTGTTACTTAGCAGAAGAAACCACTAGCAACAGTACAGAAAGCGGTTACTGACAGTTAGGATGATGCAATTTTAAAGTGTTTTTTGGGGTCTTTGTTGGGGTTTTTTCCTCTAAAATAACACATTAAACACTGTGATGGAAGATTCTGGCTTTGATAATCAGGATTCAGTTTACATCCTACAAGCTTTACAATAGCTCAGTACAAAGGGTTTGAAAAACCCAGAATTTGTAAAGTACTGATTTTGAGCTCTGCCCTAATTCTCCCTATGGAAACATCCAACCAGAAAAGTGTGATAGCATTGTAAGTTTATAGTGAGTGATGTAACTTCAGTCCTGAGACCTACACAGCCAACACTAGTTTTATGGCTTTCAAAGCCTTCACATCTATTCCAGCCTCCCAAATCACTGTACCTACACAACCTTCCAGGACAGTTTTGCTTTCCATGTACTATGTTTTTTTCCTCTTCCTTTTGTCCTCAGCCTCACGCCCAAGTATAGCCATGAGGAAATGTCAAACAAGTCTCGCCAAAGCATGCTAACTATTCAAGCAGTTGGTCAGCTTCATAAAGAGTTCCTAGAGGCAGTAGTGGTAGAAAACTCCTAGGACTCACTTCTGCCTACAGAGTCCAGACAGCACATGGTAGACACTTTGCTTCCTAATTGTGTTTTTAACAGCTTGATTTTACCTTGTTCCCACTCTTCCTAAAGCGAAAAACAAAGCAATAATCAAAATTTTATTTTTTCAACTAATGCTAATTAATACTAGAGACAATAAATTAATCATACAAACAGAGGGGATATATTCCACTTTAAGCAACACATGCAATTCCTTCACTAACACCACAGGAAGTTATTAAGCATTACCAGGGGAAACTAATTGTAACCTAATTAAACCCCCAGAGCTCCTAGCACTTCAGTGTTGTTTTTTTTTCCCTTTGTTTGCCCTTCTGGCTATACTGTTCACAATTAACAATGTCTACAAGACCTTCCAATGCTGGTTTTGCCACTCACCTTTATTAAGGAAGAGAAAAAGTCTGTGATAGCACAATATGGCTGGGAGTGCCACAATGCAGGAAATAAAACAGTGAATCCTGCCCCACAAGGCACTTTTTCACCCACCTTTTTTTCCTTCTTACACCCTGGTTTCAGAGTCTTGCTCACCTGATGACTTTAATAACCCAGGGCAAGAGAACGACACTGAAACCTGCACACTCTACATTAAGAACCAAAACACATCCATCTAAGAGAAGAACGACTGAATTCTACATTTGCATTTAAAAAACACTAAAGTCTTCATTTGGAAATGAATAAAGGTATAATCGGTTGCAATTTACTACTCTGAGACGCAACCTAACTAATGGGCTATTAAGTGTTCCAAGTTGGACCTGAAGTTACTTTTAACAGCCACTAGAGGGAAACTAATACACAAAAAGCCGGAATCATTGCTACTCGGCCAGGATGCGCTGTTTGTTACTAAACTGTTTCTTAATACACCTTAAGTGAAACCACTTAGAAATTAGTGACACTGTCAGTTAAAGCAGAGTGAGACTGAGGTAAAAAAAGCCATCTTTAAGGGTAGAGATATGTATAGGTGTTTGGGTTTTTTTTTTTAATTCTATATTGATTATATTTATTATCTTTCGGGATTTAAGTGCTCATCTGAAGCTGCCTGTGTATAATTGGGGTTTTTGTAATTTACTTTCTCTTTTAGAAATAAAAAGCGCCTTTGTATATTCTTAAGAATAATGTTCTGCGTTTATTTTCACATCTTCACAGCATCTTTGCTACTAGAAAATTAAAAAATTATATTATCTAATAGCTACGTAAGTTTGTATTAATGAACTTTAGCCACAAGCAGGCACTTATTCAAGAGAAACAGAGAAACTGTGATATCCAGTGACTCTACAGCAATTTCATGTTGCAGAAGTATTTCAAAATAAGCATGAATATTTAATAAAAACCTTTAATAAAAAATCACTAAACAATTTCATACCTCCATTGTATCACCTGTATAGGACCTCTTTCAAATAAGAACTTGAAAAACTAAAGGCTTCATTCTAGCTTGTTGTAAAGCAACTACTAACAACTGTTACTTACAGGATTTCATTTGTGGGAGATTTTCTGTAAGGCTGAAAACTTCTCTCTTTTGATATATTGTAGAAATCTAATTCTAATGTCATCCAAAACTAAGCAATGCAGGGGAATGTATGTTGTCCTGAGGAACAACCAGGCATGCGCAGAGAATTAACAAGGCAAACGAATAGTTACAGCCTATTTTTAGTAGTACTTTGACTTTAAATATATTTGTATCCTTGAAAGCTGCCTGGTATTTCTATTCAAAGAAACGAGTGAAGGCTGAAAAGAAATGGAAAGTAGAAAATGAGGAAAGCAGATGATAGTCTCTGTTTACATTCTGTGAGGCAAGGAAAGCTTGTATAGGTCCAGATTTTGGGTTTGGCACAAAGCTGCTTGAAAGGGACAGTCTCCCCAGCAATGAGAAATGCAGAAGAGGCCACGCTTCTTGAGGTGTTCAAAGTTGTCTGCTGTGACATTACTGGGAAGTGTGGGAAGGCTGCTGAGAATTTAGGCTTCTAATTTATTTCCTTGGGGAAAAAAAAATAAATAAAAAAAAATCTTCTTGCTTCTTCCGTGTTAATGCAGAGGCCAATTAAATTAAATTAGTACTGGGAATCTAGAAAGCACAGGACTATAAAATTATTATAACAGTTATAAATATTGTTCTGGGTTTTCCACTGTTGAGTGTTGAATTTCTCAGTAAAAAGAAATAAGAATTTTGCTAGCCATAACAATCCACCAACATTTACCTCATTTTCTGTTAAAACTGCTTCAATATTTTTATCCTAAGACAAACATAATTTCAATATATTTTTATAAATGTTGATCTTCATTTAATAGTCCTTCCTGCTCTTTCTCCATTATTTTTACAATAAACATTGATTAATTATTTCCTACTTTCATTGGTTTCCCTGGTGTAAGCTATTTCAGTCCTGTTTAAGTGGTTAGTCTTGAAGGAACTGTCAATTCTGATTTAGACTAATTTAATTTTTGCATTTAATATTCTGATTGTAACAATTCTGCCAGTTTCCACTGGAAAAAAAAAAAAATGCATTGCAGGAAAGAATTATTTTATAAACCAAATTTTCTTCTCTATTCCTGCTTATATTGTCTTAGCCTCCAAAATGCATATTTTAACTATGATAGCCAGAGTTTCCTCCCAAACAAGACTTTTCTATTATTCTATTACTCAATATATTGTTGAGGTGATTCTCCGTTGAAATGGAAAGACTAATTTGTTTAGCATTAAAATGAAAGTTAAGTTTGTATGATGTTCTCCATTTGCATTTGTGCACCAGTTCTTCTCAGTTTTCTGTTCTCTTTCTTTACTTCAGATTTTGCATTAAAGCCATAATCTGAAAATATCTTCTAAAACAAAAGATTTTTTTCCCAATTATTCAGAAGGTTCCAGAAGTTCCTATACCTACCTAAGACTTTTTTTACAGCTCTGCTGGCTGTTCACATCCAGAGCAGAGAGTCCCCGAAACAAACAGCTTAGTCTGGAGAAGCTGTTTGTGTGAAGTTGAAGACTGCGTCATGATGAATATTTATATGGGAATGAATTGAGGTTGCACAGACAAAGCTCACTTCCCTGACTTAGAAGAGACATGGTATGTGATAGATACATGCATTATTCACATGCAAAATAGGATCAGAGTCTTTTAATAGCAATGTTCCTGAAGCCACATCCTTCCCCTCCACCTACATTGGGTCTGTAACAGGTAGGACCATTCCTCACCACAGAAAAAAGCTGTGATGGCTCACTGGTCTGTGTTTCAGATTATGCACATTACAGTTTTTAAAGTGTTACAGTTTTGTCAGACCCAATCAGATTTTCTCAGAGCAAAAACCATATGCACAACCATATTAAAAAAAAAAAATTAAAATGACAAAGCCCTGATTCAAACATGGCTCAACAGATTTTTTTTTAAAGGAATCTTTACAAATACATTCAAAAGAGATCACTGGGAGCCGCATGAGTTTATTACTAAAAATTCCTTAGAGGTAGCAACAAACAAAAGGCTACAGAGAAATCAACAATTATGCCTCTAACAATTGCATGTTACGTTATCCATTATCCAATAACACTGCTAACCATAAAAAACCCCTCCATTCCGCTTTGCTTCTACCCTTTGTTGTGTTATATGGTACCACAGAAAACTATCTTATCCCACAACTTGCACTTTAAATATCTCTCTAACTGTTTTCTTACTTCATTTGCTCAGAACCTAGTTTTCAAGTAAGGTGACCTACTTTATCTTATTTTGGTACTTGCAGTAAATTCCCTTAAGCTTGTCTACTCTAACATTGCTTAAAATGTCTTCTATATACTGGCAATCAGTTCTCTCAAAGCAAAAAGATCTGTTAGTGCTGATGCAAGAATGATAAACTATTAGTCCTTCTGAAAGTCAACAAGATGTTTTCATATTGGAACAGTATGTTTCTCCTTCAACTCTTTGTGAAAATGGCTGAGTTCTTTCAGAAGTTAAAAGAAAAACATTCAGGCTGAATCAGACTTCCGCAGGTGAAATTTAGCCCAAATCCCATTTTGTACACTTTTAAGCAACAAAAAAACCAGTCTACTAAGGGGACATACAAGGCAACTTTAATACAGGTGGCACTAATGGCTCCACTTTTAATAAACCTAAATCCTTTATTCTTTTTTCAGCACTAAAAAACCAAAACCCTTCTTTAAGGACTGTTAAATTGTTTACGGTATTTATATGAAAGAGGCTCTCCAAAAAGAAGTGGTAAATTGTTTTACTGCTATCATGCTCAGCTAAGATAAGGTGCAAAAAAATACCCTGGTGATGAGTGAGAGATGATTTGATACAATTAGATTTGGATAACTTGCTCTACAACTTAAAAAATAGCCCAAAATAGGGCCACAAAGACAATCAAAGGGCTGGAGAACCTGTCCAGTGAGCAGACCGAACGAGTTAGGTCTCTTCTCCCTGGACAAGGATCAGGGGGGACTTAATAACATTATTCTTTTACTTAAAGAGTGACTACAAAGAGAGCAGGGGAGAGGTATAAAGGGCTACATGGAGTAGACAAGGGGCCATGAGTGCAAGTTGCAAAAGGAGAAGTTTCATCTCAATGTAAGAAAGACATTTTTTACAGTGAGAGCAATCATTCACTAGAACTAACTCCCCAGGGCTGTGGTAGAGTCCCCATCACTGGAGGTTTGCAGGAGGCAACTGGACAAGCTGCAAGATAATCTCATTGAGGCCACCTTTCCCAGGAAAGGTTGGACCAGATGATCTTTTGTAGGATCCGTTTTGGAGTCCCAGGCTGCTCTATGATTCTAAGATTCTAATTTAACTTAACATGATGAGAAGCATATGGTAATTACTACTACTGAAAAACTAAGCCAGTCATTCAGCTCTGATTAGGATGGCTAATCTTAGAAAATTTTGAACACTATTCCATGAAAGAGTCTCCAAAAAGTATTTGGATCAGAAAACTGCATCATATTGACTTTATCAATTTAAATTATTGAAAATCCTGGTTCACCGTAATCTGGAAGTAGTAACGATCACTATTCCTTTGGGGAAAGAAAGAATACAGGCTGCTTATTGATCTTTATTAGAAGCCATAAGAAAGAAAAAAAAAAAAAAAAAAAAAATCAGTAAAGTGAAATAAGGTTACTTAAAAAAATATTTTTCAGATTTGGAAAAAATTTTAGCAGTGGTAGGATGTCCTAGTAAATAGAAGTTTAGTAAAAGGAAAAAAAAAAAAAAAAAAAAGTAAGAATACATCTCCCTCAAGACCAAATTTGCTCTTGCAGGTTGCTGAAGGATCTACCAGTGGACCAAACATATTTTCTTTGACATTTTATAAAGTTGAGTGTTTGGCTGAGTGGCCTGTTTTTCAAGGACACTACCTAGCCATAGTTGTTGTTATGTTGGCTCCTATTTTAAAATTATTTATAAAGCATGTCATTTTGCAGTGCATTTTCTGCCAAGTCTCCTCTGTAACCCTGAATATATCACTCACCTTCCCTGTTAGTCACTGAGCATACACTGTACACGCCCAGGAGCACTATCTTAGGAGAAATTTTGCCTGATCTAAACTAATTTGGCCAGGTCATGGCATTTCTTTTTCTTTTTGGAAAGCAGCTCATGATTTTCCAAAAGCTGTTTATGCCCAGAGCTCTAAGATTCATCTTCACAAAACTAAGTATGTGCATTGACATATGGGCCCCAAATAATAACTCTCTAACAGTCACCATTACTTTGGTATTTTTTCCCTGTTTCTACTGTACTGTTGGATGAGCAGCAAACTCTCCTATGTGATCCAATTCCACTGGAAAGCATACAGCCACTAATCCCAGGATCCCAACAATTCAGTCCAGATTGAATGTTTAGATTCTACTTATCCAAAATCCTGCTCTGTTTTCAGCTGAAAGCTGCAACTGTTCGCTCCCAAGCTGAGAGATGGCATATCCTTATGGGCCATAAAAACTTTCAGTCAAGACACAGCAGCAGAGTGGTGGTGAAACACCCTCTGCTGTGATGTAACTCCCTACATGTTTTGCAAGAAGATTGCACCCAGGGCACTATATAATCATGTATTAAAGCATACAATAGAAACAGCAGCCATTGGATGCTCTTCTTGGAGCAAGGGCTTCTGTCCAAATAGTTGGTGAGCATTTTGAAGGGTATAAGAGAACAACATCTACAGTGTGCTGGATCCTGCTAATATTTTCACTGGCAGAATTTCCTTTGTGTGGTGCAATCACAGTGCTTTCAGTTAAAAGGCATCTATTTATTTTATGCTAATGTAGGGTGTCGGGTTTTTTATTCCCCAGTGAACGTTAATGCACAACTTACTTATTATTAGAGAACATTCACTAAATCATTTGACACAAATAGGTCTGTGACCTAAATAAATAAATAAATAAATCTGTTTCCCGTATCCAGGAACTAAAAACTGGTAAATTTGCTCTAATCTGTTATTTGTAAAGAAGTATAGGAATCGTAACAGCCTCTGTTAGAGCAGTATATAAATAGTGGCATCTATGTAATATTGGTCACTGGAAAAAATGAGGAGAGAAAACTAATGACCAAATACAGCAGGGTCATTACAAAATCCAAGGAGACACTGCATGAATGAACAGGTTCATGAATTCAGTTGATGTTATTGGAGTAAGAGACTCTAAAGGTGCATGTCAATCGTAATAGTGAAAATATGACCCTTGTTTTAAGATTTAGAGACACATTGTTTCATTCAGTAGCCATGTGCCCCCAAAAAAGACTTACGCTTTCATCACAGAATCATAGAATGGTTCGGGTTGGAAGGGACCTTAAAGACCACCTAGTTCCAACCCCCCTGCATGGACATGGACACCTGCCGCTCGACCAGGTTGCTCAGAGCCCCATCCAACCCGTCCTTGAACACTTCCGAGGAGGGGGCAGCCACAGCTTCCCTGGGCAACCTGTTCCAGTGTCTCACCACCCTGACAGTGAAGAATTTCCTCCTAATGTCTAATCTGAATCTACCCTATTTCAGCTTGAAATACTATAGTAGAAAAACTGCTGGGGTTATGAAGAGCATGGAGATAGACAAAGCAGGACAGCCCATCTGGGCTGCATTTGGCGTAGCCTGGATTTGTCCAGGACTCCTGGAGAGCAGGGCTGCCCCTGCCTCTGGCTGACCGGGAGCAGCAGCCGCGCCCCGCAGCACCTCGCTGCGGGAGGATTCCTGTCGCCAGCGCCGTCGGAGCCAGCGAGCGAAGCGGAACATCACCTCCTTATTTTCTGCCGCTGTCGCACCCAAAGCCTTCCTCCCACGGCACCCTCAGTCAGCGTGTGGGCGAGCAGCCGCCCGGGAGCGTTCACAGGGGCTGAAAACCCTGTTGTCGCTGCCAGGACGGCAGGGGCTGCCGCGGCCTCCCCCCTCCGGGGCCGCTGTCACCCTGGGGGGTCCCTCTCTTGTGAGAGGCCTCGGCTTTAGGCCGCCTCCCCGAGGATGCCGGCGGAGAGGGAGGGCTGCCCGCCGGGGCTCGGGCCTGGGCCGCCCCTCGGGAGGCGAACGCCGCGGGGATGAGGGGCTGCAGCTCCCGGGGCGCGCACGGGCGGCTCCGATGGCTTTTCCAGGAGGGAGGGAGGGAGGGAAGAAGGCGGGCGGCTGGGCTTGCAGGCAGCGAAGGGGCGAGGGTCTCCGCGCACAGGCTGCGATGCCCTCTTCTCCCCCAGCCCCCGGTGCGGGCATCGGGCGGGGTGCCGTGCGGGGCCGGAGGGCGGGAGGGAGGAGAGAGAGGGGATGGCTGCGAGCGAGCGT
>NW_009970725.1:14541352-14544710 GCF_000747805.2 Chaetura pelagica
GAGGGGAGCCCTGCCCCGGCCGGGGGGCTGGCCCCGTCGCTCCCCGGGGGGGCTGCGGCCGCCAGGAGTTGTCTTAGCACCCTAGCGACTCGGAAACATTAAAAATAGAACCAAACACCACACACATAGCAGAAGAGCCGGAAAACCGGGTGTGCTATTAGACGTGTATCGCCTGTGGATGATCCTTCTCTTGAGGAACGGGAGTATGGGCTTGTGGCTTCTAAATGAGGGGGGTGCTGATGAGCAATAGGCTCCTTATTTGAAGAAGCAGCGAGTGGTGTAAGGGGGAATAAGCGGGTGTAGGTATGTATGTTCCTCACAGACGTCGCCTCTACCAGCTGTTGGTTCTCAAATTCTTTAGGGATGACTTGTCAGCTTTTGTTCCCGCTTCTCCGAGGTGCTACGTGTGGTCTGCTAATGCCACTGCTCTTTCTAAGCATTAGTTAGTCGTCCTCTCCAGAGGATTTGTACCAGCTGATAGATTTACAGTATGAAAACCACAGGGGTATCTAATACAAGCATCTCATTTCCTGCAGGAAACAGAACAGTCATACTGCAGGGCTCTCTTTTACGGTCTGAGCAGAGGGCTTGTTTGGTCTCTTAGCTGCCCTCATAAATCTCTGCTTGCTTTTAGGGTGGAAATGCTGATTTGTTTTTGCATTAGCTTGCTTTGTGTGTTTTTGTAGAGTAGCGGGGTATAGAATTTTGGTGGTTATCTATGCATGGCCCATGTTTTGGGAAGTCTTACATCTTTCTTTATAAAGCTGTGTTTCCATCTTATTGGATTCCTTCATTCCTGTTGGTGGGTGAAGGAAGGAGAAAGTATGGAATACAGCAGTGCACAAAAGGTATAAGCAATGTTTGCCAGAATTGTGGTGCTCCAGTTCTAAAAAACATAAAATGGGCTTTATTATTTCCCGTAAAATATCAGCCTGTAGGATAATAGTACAGTCAATAGAACAAAAGAGGAAGAAGATGTAATTCCTACTCCATTGAACTAATAATATAATTTGTAAAGTGTTTCTTCTGGTACTTGAACTGTTATGGTATTCCACTCAAAAAAAATTTAAATATTCCATTTTAAAGGTGTATTTTTAAAAAGTTTTTCTTTCTTTAACTGCTGAAACTGTTTTGTGACCAGTATTGATACATGAAAACAAAGATACTGGTTGGTGGCCTTCCTCTAGAGACCAATGTAATTCCTTGAGCAAAAGGGTCCTAACAAATAGATACTGCATGTAGTCAAAAACATGGGTGGTTGTCATAGTAAACCAGAGCAGTAAACACCTGTTCAGAAACACTGGAATTTGAAAAATAAACCATCTCCAACTGTTGGCACCCTGAAGAAAACTCAACACTCCTAAGTCTCTCTGCATTGAATTTTGTATCAAATCTGTGTCATAATCAGAAAATACTCTCTTGATCTCCATATGGCTGAGAGGAAATGCTGGATTATTATTTCAGCCCTGGCAGATCAGGGCCTGACATAAATGTTTGCTTTGAATATAGAGAGAGCTGCAGGTGCTTCATGTTGCTCTTTGCAAAGAAGTGGAAATGCTGCTCTAGATAAGGAGAAAATATTTAAAATAGGGGAGAGTTTATTTGTTGGAGGAGTAAAGCAAAATTGCATTGCACAAGGTAATCGTTTTCAGTCTTGCAGGGAGGAAAAGACTTAGGATGTATACAAAGGTCTTTTAGAATAATGAATATTACCAGCTTGATATTTTGTAGCAATTCTGGTGGTAAATAACTCAGTCCCTGTCCCTTGCTGCCGAACTGAACCTGAAAAGCATATCTTTGCTAGAGAGAGGAGGAATATTTTTTTAGATCAACATGGAGGAAATGCACAGCAGAGGGGAAATGGTGAATGCAGTGACAGCAGAGCACAGAATAAACAAAGTTGAGTAACAGCATTGGTGTGGGCTTTGTTTGTTCTTTTAAATACAAGCCTGTAAAGAATAGCTTCGGGGTTTTTTTTTTGCTTGGTGTTTTTTGTTAAAAAAAAGCCTGTAAAGAATAGCTTCGGGGTTTTTTTTTTGCCTTGGTTTGTAGTGTACATGAACTGGGGCAAGTTTAGGGAATATTATCAAAATTTTAGAGGAGAATGCAGTGTGTATTTTAAGGAGCTAGATATCAAAAGAGTATGCAAATAAATGCACTAGTATTAGAACACTGTTCACCTCTAGAGTCTCTAAATAAGCAGCGTATTAGAAGAGAAGCTTCTATGAATGTTGGAAAGCGACCTTTCCCTGAAAGCACTTATTCTTGTATTATGCCAAATGAAAACACTCAGCTTTGTGATGAGCCTTTCATCTAAGTTACCAAAATACTATGAAGTCTCAAAGGCTTTTTTGTGTGTATATGTTGGTAAATAGCACTCTAGGAACACGTTCTTGCCTGTTAACAGCTTCCCACAACTAATGTCTCGTGCTGCATGTGATGTTTTAACACTCCCCTCTAACATACAATTGGAAACAATGTGTTTTGTCATAACCAATAGTTGTGGAAGTGGGGATGTGCAGTAAGTCCTTCAGCTCACCTTTCTGTGTGTGCCTCCCACATAAAATAGGTGTATCTGTATTGGGTGTCTGTGACTGTGATGCGGGGGCTTTACTGGTGCACTGGAATAACAACAAATGCAGTTTGAGTTTGTTTTCTTGTTTTCTGCAAGAAGATAAATCCGCATAAAATGGAAACTTGCTTTCCACCTCAATTGGCTGTTTCTTGTTTAATGTCCACTTTAAAAAGAAAACAGTCTGGAAACCTTGACTCATTGTGCACTGTATTATTTGTGGTTTCATTTTCTTATTTTCTTTTATTTTTGTAAGTGAAATTGTTAATATGTGCAGAATTCACAGGATGCTTTTGCTAACCCTGAGATGAGGAGTTTTTTTAAGCATACATATTTATTGCACAGACAGGGCCTGGTCAGAGTCTTGTAAATTTGGTTTCTGTCTTGTTTTCAGTTTGGTCTTTTTTTCCAGATCTGAAGTCTTTTCTACAAGACTCTTTCAGCTGCAGATTTCCTAGGAACTGTATAAACATTACAAATAACTTCATAGAAGCAGTTTAAATTCTCATTTCCAGTCTCATACTTTAAGCTGTTTTGGGAGTAAAAGTGTGTTGAAGGGGGGATTGGTTTTAATCAAAGTGCTAACCATTGTAGTACAACTAAGGCTCAAGTAAAGTTGAAGTAAGCCATACACAGAAATTCTATTTATTTTTTTTTCCTGAATACCTGTTGTCTTCTTATCTCCTTCAGCTCCTGCTTTTTTCCATTTCTCCTAATTCCTAGTTGCTGTCCTAACTTTGGATGACTTTTCTAAGCAGACCTCATTCTTCTGCACTTCCCTGCTGA
>NW_009970725.1:14545277-14551380 GCF_000747805.2 Chaetura pelagica
CTGCTGAACTGAAACTGAAAGTGCTGAGAGTAAAAGCTTTTCTAGTTCAACAGAAACCGAAAGTAATAATACAGGGATTGAGGGAAGGAAAACCGAGATAGTAAGTTTCTTCCTTTAAAAGGGACTGTAGTTGCTTAGATGATACGTAAGTATCGATAGTGAAATTTAGACACATTTGATGTTTGTGTACAAAAGAGTGTAAAACCCATGAAGAAACACAGCTCCCCTCAATTAATGGAAATCAAACACAAAGATGCCTTGTCAGGCTTGTGGAGTTTTTGAGCAGTAGATCCCTGAAAGCTCAGAGGTGTATAACAAAAGAATTGCTTTATTACGGTTTTGTTTTCGTAACTACACATCTGTTGACTGTTGTCGGAATTAAACTGATGCAAAAAAGAATTTATGTTTTGTCAGTGGCTTTTAGACTAAAATTGCAGTCTATTACTTACATATGCTACATCAGCAAGCCCTTAAGTTTATAATCCCCAAACCAATTTTAGGTATTAAAATTAAGCTTCATAAATTGTATTTTAAAAATATTACTTTAATTTTAACTTCTATGTAGTGCCAGCTCATGCTTATTGATACATTGATAAATTTACTGATAAATACCTGAATTTAGTTTAGCTTAGTGTGCTGATACTTTCCCTGTGCCTGCATAACACTGTGTGCTTGGGGTGTTTTCCTGTTACCACCAGAGGTGATGCCCTCCCTGCTCATTAAGTGAGCAGGGCACTACTACTGTTTCTGTTCCAGGTGTTGCAGTCTCTTGTTCCATCCTGTATATGTCTATCTTGCCTTTACAAAAAAACTTGCTAGTTCTTATTGATCCCTTCAGCCAGGTAGTTCTAGCATGTAGATAATAGGTATATAATGGTGCAAACAAATATTTTGAGGATTTTGAAATAATAGGCTGCAAATACTGACCAATGTCATAAAGAAGATGGGTTTTATAATCCCTAATCCTTTGCGTGTCTTTCCAAATGCTCTTCTGCTTTTATTTATCTTACAGCATCATATTGAGTGTTATGTGCTCTTCTTGCAGATGAAGACACTGGTAGGCAGAAGTCATCTGGAAATGCTGGAGTTGATTCTTGACTTTGGGTAGTTTTTTTAAGTGTGCTGAAAACAATCCCTTGTTTACAACACACAGCTTTTCTTTATTCTGCACCTTACTGCCTAATTGCATTTAGCTCATGTTTAGCTGTTTTAATTTTGCTTATTTTTTTAATCACTTAATATCTAAGAAAAAAACCCCAACACTTTTTTCTATTCCATGTTAAGTGCAGCAGTGCTGGGAGGCTCTAACTTCTGTGCAAGGATGGGCTCTTCAGCTGTTCCTTAGGCAATGTGAACTTTCAGTTATTAGGCAAGTTTAGTGTATTGGTATGTATTCCACAAATGCTTATTGTAACATAGTGTCATAGTTAAGCAATTCATGCTAATATCTTCTTTGTCATTTTAAGTTTCTGTTACCATTTTAACTTCTCAACTGCAGAAGTTTCTAAGAGGATGTACAGCTTCTGAATTTGTACATGTTTTCCTTATCTCTGTGCTTTTTTCCCCTAGTTGAGAAGAAACACAGTTTGAATCTTTGTTTTCATGTTCATCTCTTTCCACTACCCAACCCCATACCCAGTGTTTCTTACCTTCCAGCCCTTTGGCTTTTCTTAACTGAATCTTGTGATGTTTTTTCAATCTCCAAGATAACTGTGTAAATAATAGTCACATTGTGGGTTGGTTTGTTTGGTTTTTTCCATTTTAGCATCTTAGACACAGTGAAACTATACAAATTTGGGGAAATATATACTGGGGTTTTTTCCTAGAGTCGTGGCTTCCTTCAGCTTACTTTTTAAGTCAGGAACCCACCGAGCCTAAGAAGTTTAATTAATTCTTAAGAAGTTCTTTCTTCTGCTCTTTTTAATCCAATAGTCTGACTTAGCTTTGGAGCAAACCTGCCCCTCCCTCTGTTTACCAAGTTTAACTTATTTGATAGCCTGTTCTAGAAAAAAATTGCTTTTGCTGAGTGTTGTGGAAATGGTTCTTCTCTGTGGACTTACGAATAATAGTAGGGAAACAAAACGGTGTAACTAAGATAACAGAGCTGTCACCCTACAGTAGAGGGGTATAGAAACTTCTGGGTTACCGTTTTGCATTGAGAAAGTCTTGACCATATATTTCAGTGTTTTCTGAAATTTTTTGTTGTTTGGGTTTTTTGTAGTGCCCAGCAAGAGGATCCTTTTAGAGTAGGTGCTTAGTGAGTTGGACAGATAGGCAAAATGCTCTGCAGCCTGTTGACTGGTTCCACAATTCAAAAGAAATCTAAAGCTGTCTTTCACTGAAGATGCAGATCTGATTTAGAGATGGAAATCAGTAGTTACTACTTACAGTGTTTTAAATAAAAACAGCCTTTCATAGATAGTTAAAAATTATCCAGTTATGGTTAAGATTGACAGCCTTGTGCGGTGGTTCAAGCTTGTGAGTTATTTGTTGTGCTGCAGTCATCAATACATCTTTCACTTCATGGACAGAAGCTTTATCTTATTGTGCCATTACTTATAGCTGTCTTGATACAACTGGTTTAGTTTTTTTAGTATTTTGGGTGTTTTCTGTATACTGATAATATCATAAAACAATCAGGGTGGGTCGTTTGTTTGCTCTTTAAATGTCTGGGAGTGCAGGGTCTGGAAGAAGTGCAGTGTAGTACCTGGCCTGTGCACACTGTATCTATGCCTTTTGCAAAAGTGGATAAGCATTCTAAGTATACTGACTAGTGGTATTTCATGTTACCCCTGTAGCACTGTGTATGTAAAAGTCCTGTCTCTTGTGTTTTTTCTGCACATGGGTATTGAATGAAAGTTTAAGGATATAAAACATCACTGGATAAGCTGTGTGAAGGAAGGATGTGGTGTTTGGGACTAGAATAAGTAACAAGTATTTAAGAAAATACTTTTTGTTTGTTCACATATAAAGGAACAAAAAAATCCTAGAAAAAAATTGCCAGTAAGGCATAACTTCAGTCACTTGTAGTGTAAGATCTTAACTGATAAGATCTCCTTCAAGTCAAACGTGAATTGCTTCCTCATCATCTGGTGTTTTACACTTCTTTGTTTATAAACTGAAGTTTGAAGAATTTAAAAGTCCACCTATATTTAAAGTAATGTTAGTTTTCAAGAATAATTAATTATTCTTTCCCAAAATACGATTACTATACTATGTTGTATTTTAAATTCTATACTGTTGTCTAACTTTATTTCAGCCAATAATTTACATCATGTGGGAACAACATGCATTTGGGAGGGTATAAAGCTGTTTAAAAGGGGAAAGGTGATTTGGAGGTTTTTTTGAGTTATTTTTTTACAAGTATTTAAGATAAACTAAAAGGAAAAAATAGTTAAGTCTCACTTTCTCTGTGATGGGCAATACAGTTTTGTCGGTTTCGTTTAAGAACACTTCATTCCTATAGAAGGCAGAAAGGAAGTCCTCAGTAATCAATTAAAATTGTCTAGTTCATCTTCAGAAGGTGCAGAAAAGGAGAATCCTTCTGTGGTTTGAATTAGTAGGAGGCTGAGAAACATCTGTGCTAAATACCTGACAATAAATTGAGTCCTTGCTCTCTGTAGGTATCACTTCCCCACCCCCAATCCCTCCTTTTTTGTTATTTGAAAATGCACACTTTTTGATACATGTAATATACTCTGGTTTTAGTTATATGTGAATTAAAATGGATAGAAAGAATTTTGTTTTTCCATAATGAAGAATGTAGGCTGTGTTAAACTGCCAAAAGTGTAGATCATCATGGTTCCTTATTCTCTGTGCAAGTGTAATTTATATGATGCAGCTTAATCTTTTACTGAAAACTGTCATGGGTGTTGCTGGAGGCGTTACCAGCTCTGTTATGCTACAATTCTCTTAATTATGGAGAATTAGTTGTTCTGGATCATAAAGCAGGTGCAGAATGCACTGTATGGTGTTAGGTGGTGCCTTCTTAATTGTCACCTTCATTTTTCGTGAACACCTCATGTGTGAAGGACCAAGCTACAAGAGAAGCAAGTTGCTTTTTTCTCTTGAGAGCACTCATTCATATTTCACATGCTTGAATTAATTTTGTGTTGACTGAAGAATAGTTTTTTATTCCAGATGTTACTTTTTCAGATAGAGCCACACATGTCTATCTGTGCATATGCACGACCACTGAAGACTCACCATGAGGCATGTGAGTTAAACCAGCCTTCAAGAATATGTGCTTGGTTTATATCCTAACATATCTCATAGTCTTTAGGCTTCGTAAGAACAGGGCAAGCCTAATAGATTCTGTAACAGGATTGGGTTTTTTTCATCCTTTGAATCAATGGATGTTTGACTTACAAAATAGTCTTACAGTCTTCTGCCTCCTCTGAGCTTGCTCTACTTTTCTAATTCACTCTTTAGGAGAGATATGGACAAGACATTAAATGCTTCTAATGTACCAGCCTTTGCAAAGATGAACTTCTTGGTCTTACACAAACTTTAAACCTAAGATGCAGAAGAATATAATAAAGGACATGTGCAGAAATAATTGGTTTGTAATGAAGAGTTGGGGGTTTTTCAATTAAAAAAAAAAAGTATTTTTTCCTTTTGAAATGGCAGGATGCCTTGGAAGGTATTTATGTCTCATAGCATATCTGTTTTCTCCCAGTCATTTAATCACCTAATATTAAAAACTGAACAAAGAAAAAAAAACACCTTGATGTGTACAAGATAAGTTTTTCTGCTCCAGCTGTGCATAAGAACCTTATAGTGTACAGCTGTGTGATGCTGTGCAACCTAGTCATGTATAAACAAGGAGGAAAACTAAATTAAGGACCGACTAGAATTTAAGGACTTTCAGATCCTTTTATTCATTTGGTCTGTTAACTTGTGGGCAATGCTTAATGCAGAACAGTAGCTGTTCAAACTGTTTTGCTTCTATCCCTTGAAAATATTTCAGTGAAGGAAAACAGATGAGAACTACAGGACAATGATTGTGGTTCCTATGGAATAGCTGATCTTTCTTTGGTTTTACATTTTGAAAGAAAAATGGAAATCTCAAATTCTCTAGAGTATTTCCTCACATTTTTGAGGGGGTCACAGAATGCAAATGGCAAACCAGCCTTCTTTTGTTTTATTTAACAGAACTTAATTTCAAGTTCATGTGTCCCTGTAGGTGAAATAGTGCTGGGAAGGTAACACAAGCTTTTGGTACTTGGAGAAAGACTGTATAACAATCTGCATTTAAATAACTGCCATGCATTGTTTCTTTTAGTAAATACATTTTTCTTCTTACTTCTAAGAATGTTTTGAGCCACCTTACACTTTCTGTTGTTCTTCAGTGATCTAAAGCATTGAATTTCTCTTAATGGAAGACAGATCAAGATGGAGTGTAGTTGTGCTTGTTTTAGTGATTCCTGATGTCTTCCTTCCAGATCAGGACCTGTAGCAATCACTCTGATGCTTTGTTAGTTTCCAGGCACACCCAGGGTGGATAAGTCTGTAGCTACAAGTTCCATTAGTGCTCCCTCCTTTTTTTTTCTACTTGATGTGACATCTGGATTCATGAGCTTGGTTGTTTAATAGTGTCTTTCCAAATTTATTTTTATTGAAATAGTACAGCTGCTGTGTAGTTGTTTCTGAGTTTTTGTTTTGTTTTGTTTTTTAAATTGGGAAACTACAGTGATAATTAAGGAGGCACCATAATCACTCCCAGGACCTTCTACCTCTTAATTCTGTATGTAGAGGTGAAGATGTTGACTCATCCGTCAGAGAGAATGGGGGAAAAAAGAAACAAAAGTTCTCAAGCCAAAACAGCATAAGATCAGTATATCCTACTATGCTGAGTGCCACTGACATGTAACCTTTTTGCAATGACAATATTGCAAATAAAATAAAGATGGGTGAAAGGGTATGGGAGCAAAAGTTTTTTTCTGTTGTTGTTGTTTGTTTTTCTCCCTTCCTTTGACTTCCTATTTGAAGTTAATCCAGAGCCTCCCTTTAGTACTTCACTGAGCGTTTCTTCACAGGTCAAATAAACTTATTTAAAAGGTTGCTTTTGGGTTCTTGTTTTGTTTTGGTTTTTTCCTCTATG
>NW_009970725.1:14551407-14577395 GCF_000747805.2 Chaetura pelagica
GTTAAACTCGCTGTTTACATGATGTGCAAAGAAATGCTGAATTAACCTCTACTGATCCCATGTCAGAAAAAAACAATTAGAAGATACAGTTGAGTACTAAATAAATATACAGCATCATTTGAGTTCAGTCCTAACTAGTAAGATTTTTCCATTTGACTATGTAAACAAAGAATCACTTTATTTCCCAGTAGTCACTGTGCTTTAAGTTAGTAAGTTGCTTGAATTTTAACATGAATATTATTAAGGTCATTTTCATATAAGGTGTTCAAGCATTGAACATCTTAGTTCTGAATAGGAAATGCACTCTGTCCCACCTATGAACATCAGCTTATACTTGGTTTGAATTCATGCTACACTTGCTTTCTCTAGCATGTTTGTAGCTGTAACTCATGTAATTATTCCATTCATTGAAAGAAAACAGGCTGGAAAATATTTCTTAAAAGCTGTGATCTTCACCTGTTGCTCAGGTCTGACCTGTTTGTTCAACATCTCAGAAGCAGGCAATGTCTGCTTCTAATGATGCTCTGTTTCGGTTTATTTTCTGGAGGAAGCATAGTTTTTATTTTTTATTGCCTTCATCAGACAATACAGAACTACTATATAACACCTTCTGTGCAGATACGACCTTGCAAGGGCTCATTGAAGAGTATTATTTTACTATACCTGCTTATCAGAGGGTTGCTGTTCTCTAACACTATTGCTTGTGAACACTGTCTTTTGATAAGCCAGCATTATTCACAGTGGTATCTTTAACCAGTGATTAAAAGTTTACTGATCCTGTGTGGACCTTACTAGCAATACTGCAACCGGTTGATGATTCACAATTACCTCTTGAAACCTCCCTATTAGCTGATTCCTGATCCACTTAAAATGTGTTGTATTGATTGTTTGCAGAATAACATCAGGCATACATATGCTGCATATTTATAACATCAAATGTCTTGTATTGACATAAGCCTTTAACTTCCTCAACTGTGTGTTATCAGTATCCCTCAAATATTTATTTTTAATTAAGCAAATAACTTATTACTGATTCATTCCCATTAGGTGGGTAGATATCAGTCCTGTACTCAATGGAATGTGATTTTTCATTAATTGTTTGTAATCTCAATAATGGCATCTCATACCTGAAGAACTTTCTTTTCTGAGGCCCTGAGGTTATTTTGTAGATTAACTGTCAATGTGATTGACATTCTTAATGCCATTACTTGTGGTAATTTGCATTATGTTTGGGTCCTTCCTGTGAGGAATTCTCCTGTAAATATTATGAAATGAATTGTTTAGATCACCTTGTGGAGGAAGAGGGTGGGAATCTCTGTTTAAAGAATTACTTGTATTGATGCACACAGCATTATTTACTGTTTTAAGGTAAAGAACCTAACCTGACATTTCTAGATGAATGTTTTCATTAAGCAAGGAGGTTGCTTTTCCAAGTCTTGATCTGGAAGAGCATGATGTTATTATGATTTAGAGCAAAACAAAAGAATTCCATTAACTTCAGGAGAAATACTTGAAAGCAACAGTGTTTGGGTTTGTCCATTCCATCTCTTGAGTATAATCTGGCTTTAGAATGGTTGAAACTGTCCTCTTACCTCTTCTTTAAGAGACAAGATTCTTACTTAAATGGATCCTTTCAACAAGCTGAAAATGCATTGTCAAGATAAAATATGAAGCTAGTTGAATATTTAGTGCTACTACAAACAGGAGCAGGAGAAAAAAATAATCTCCCAGTCTTTTTTTCTTTGTTTCCTTCTTTTATTGGTTGGTCCAAAACTGTATTCTGTGTTACGTTAGGTCTTGCAAGTAGTTGCTTGGACCTTTTATGAATGCTGCCTTTCAAATCAACTGACTTATGTTATTTTTTGCCTTTTTTGTTTATGGCTGGAAAATTATGGATCATTCAGGTTGTGAAATAATCTTTACCATACAAGAGTTCCTCTCGAAATGTAAAGCTATTAAATCCAGACACCTAGTGAATTAACAGTTTTATTTTAGGTCAGCTTTTAGGTGACTTTTTTTTTTTTTTTTTTTGTACCACTCAGGAAAGATATTGAATATCTGTTAAATAAAACTGCTTAGTGTGAGAATTGTTTTATATGTTACATGTTGGGAATAGAGTCTTATTCTAGCCTTTTACTACCATAAAAGTAGAGTTCTTGGCTTCATAATCCTCTTCTATATTAATAGGTATTTGAGTAAAGAATTAAGTCTCAGTGATCATATTGGGGTATTCTCATTCTTTAACATGTGCACACATGCTTTAACAAAATGCACACTAAAAGTTATCTCAATTATAAAATACTTGACTGAGTCTGTCATCCTGTCATCATAGACAGCCTTGTTTTTTGTTTTGTCTTGTTTTTTCTTTCTGAGTTGTATACATTTTTTCAGAGCACTAAATGGCTCGAAAAGCCTTCTTGACCCCTATCTATGGTTGGCAATGTATTTAACACTTCAAAGGATAGCCCTTCCTCTGTGGGTGTTGTGATAAATGCTCTACCTGGAGCCAGGTCTTCCAGTATTTTAATTAGTGCTCCACACAGAGAACCTCCCTGTGGAGGAAACATGCCTTTTATTTAAAAAGATTTTCCGAAATAGATTGCGAACATAAACTGTGGAGGAGAACAAGTAACCTGAATTATAAGAACGTTTCTGTTACTCATTCTGCTGTAGTAGTTTATATAAAGACCGGGAATTGTTAGTCAGTGTAAAGTGCAAGTATGTCAAATGCATACTTACATTGAAACATATTAAGTTAAGTTGCTGTGGCTGCAAGAATCCCAGATGTGAACTTAACCCTGCAGTGTCATCAGTCTGGAATTTATTGCTCAAGTTGGAAGAGGGAGTTTAGATCCAGAGGCATGGCAGAAAATTATTTTCATGAATGTCATCTTTAAATATCTCATTTCTCAGTTTGAATATGGTACCTGTCATCAGAAATGCTTCAGAAATGCTGAGTGGTTTTGTCTTCCATCAACTTCAGCTGGAGTCAAATGGTCAGTGTTGAGGAAGGCTTACACACAAGTGTTGTGTTCCATACTCTGAATATATCAGTTCCTCGAAGAAGAATATTATTTATTTTTGTATCTGTTATTTTTGTCGCTTTGTGCGTATTTAAGTGATGGTGGTAATAAATTTGTTTTTAAATATGGGGGGTTTTTTAGGGACCGTTTATTCTGAGAATGTATTTTTAGTTTTAAGAAATATAGTATGCAACCCCTGACTCCACAGCAGGATACCAAAAAAATTAACACAGATTTCAGCAGACTTCTTAAAATATTGACAGAAACAATTACTTGTTTGTTGTGGTTTGTTTTTTTAAAATTTTCCTTTCTGATAGTAAATGTCCATTGGTATTCATTGTGGAAAACTTCAGGCTGAGAGGTTAAAACCTAATAAAATCAGCTGAATGGTATCATATAGTGAAAATCTTTAGGAAGACTCAACTACAGCAATCAATAGAATTTGATTCTGTCTGTAGCTAAACTGTCAAATATAAATGCAAGGGTTAGGCATTTCCAGTAAAAAAGGTATTTGCTGAAGTCTTTGGTGTGTATGTCAACAGGAGTTGTTTTCTTTGGTTACTTGACTGTCTGTGCTTCCTTTCTATGTCCTTTATGGGACTGCCTTACAGTATAGAATAAATAATAGCAACTGAATAAGACATGCTGACTGAATGACAGCTTTGTTGTTTTTAACATGAAATACTTCTTGCGTGGCACACAGAAGTCTTTAGTCTCTTGTGTGGGTTTTTCTGAGGAGTGAACCATAGATATGTTTTCTGTTGTACAGATGGAAAATCTAGGTAGAAGAGGAACATGATCAAATGTATACACTGTCTAAATTTTAATTATTAATTTTCTAATTACATTACTACAGCCTGGTCTACTTCTAAAATTGTTTCAGAGAGCCAATACCAAAAAACTACTACCTCTAGTGTCCAAGTTACTGTATTAATGTTCACTAGAATTTCTGAAAACTGTTTCTTAAATACTTTTGAGAGAGGGGAAACTTAATGATACAGGTGTATCTGTACACAGAACTCCTCTGATGGCTATGCATGCAGGATGTGAAAACTCAGGGAAGAAACTGAACCTTCTGGTACTGCTTTTATGTCCCAGTGCCAGCTTAATCTTCTGGACCTCTCAGATGCTGGTCAGATCAGTTTCCTGTCATGACAGCATGAGAAAGTCTTCAAATCTTAAAAGTATATTGTTCCTGGGTTTCCTATCTGTGATCTCCTCTTTCTAGTCCACTGAAGAATGATGCCTTGTAGCAACTGTTGATATACTTTCACCTCATTTCAGATAAGTGTGAGACACTATATATGTTGAGGGTGTTTTGGCAGCAGCTTGCCATGTTGGGAAAGCTGCCCTATGTTCTAAGTGTTATCAGGCTGCATTGCAACTGCAGATTTTGGCAGCTGAACAGAATCCATCTGACCAGCTTTGGGAGCAAGAGGATAAGCAAAGTATAATGGGAGTCTCCTGCTGCACCAAGCAAAGGTCTCTGAGCCTAGACAGATGGACAGTTATATTCCTGCAAGAGAAAACTTTGTCCCTGCCCGTCACCGTGAATGCACTATGAGAGTACTTGGAAAAGTAAATAAATTAAGAAAGTTTGTTCTTGCAGTAAGTTTGCCCCAAGCTGAAGCAATCTAGCACTTAATGAATTGGATAATACCAGGATTTTCTTTTATGATCAAGTTCTTTCATAATACTCTTCGGTTTACCAACTCTGTTGATAACACTGTTTATGCAGTGGTACAATTTTCCATATAGTGCTTCTGTATAATAATTAGGTCTGCTGTTATAGTTCTTTAGAAAATATGCTTGAGTATAAAAATTAGACTTCACGAATCTTTGTGAACCATTGAAGGTACTGAACATGTCATCAGTCCACTTTTAAGAACAAGAGAGATGGGAAATTCTTTAACTGGAATAATCTGGGATCCAAATCCCATTTAAAAAAAAAAAAAAAAAAGCTGCGATTTTATCTTAATCTTAATCTTTTAAATCCCACATCTGTTCTGTTGCTCAGGGCTTGTCTTGTTTCTGTGGTACTGTGTCTGAACTAATAAACCCTGCAGGATCTTATCTAAACTGAGGTCAGTGTTGGGTAAGCCATGTTGGCAATTTTTAAGAAATAACTGAGTTGCAGAGCTGGTTTCCATTGTAAATTCTGAGTATTGTTGGTTGCTCTAAAAAGGCCAGAGGAAATATGAAGAAAGTTCAATGACTTGTCCACAAACAGAATAAATTGAAACAGAATTTGAATTACTAGCTGAGCAGATGTGTAGTCAAAAGAAGCCATGACTTGACTACAACTAGAGGGGAAGACCTGCTTCAGTATAGCTAAGGTGCTGAATTACTTCTATGGTAGCACTTAAAGCTTTATCCTGTGTCCCCAGTTAATTGCTAGTTCGGGTGTAAGGAACGGTGCCACTGGATATGGAGGCACTTGTGTGTGAGTTGCTCTGCAAGCAGATGTGCAGTGAAGCAAAGGACGCTGTGGCAAAGAAAGGCTACAGTTCCTCTTCCTTAAAGAAAACTGTAACAGCCTGTCTGCTGTGCTAAGTGTCTCACTTTACACCAGTTTCAACCAGTTTCATCGATTTATAGGCACCACTGCTATTTACTGTATCACCTTGATTTGTTCATTACTCATCGTTTACTTGGCTACATAAAATCTAGGCTCTCATGGTTTATTTCACAGCATAATTAAAACTGTTCATGCTATCTTTGCCATTTTGTGAACTGGAAGTAAACTTAAAAAGCAAAACAATTCTATGTTCGTTTTATTTTTAAAGCAGCTTGGATTTTTTTAGAACTTTTTTAAATTAGGGAGGGCATGGTGGTTAATTTAAAGATCAGCTTATGAAAGATCATCTTCTGGTGAAACTGCAGTACAAGGCAGACACTGTTCTGGCATTTTTGTTATGGTAACCATTGTTTTCAGTTCCTGCAGAAGTGAATTCTCAGCTTCCTGATGGTTCCTTAATAAAGAGTTGCAACCTTCATGTGGTTTCGTGGACGTTCTCTATCCATTTCTTCATCTCCTAGATCATCTCCTCATCTTCCATATTCTCCCAGAGAAGCTGGCAGCACATCACAGGGACAGGTGCCCTCTTCACTGGTTAAAAAACTAGCTGCATCCCTGAGCCCAGAGAGTTGCAGTGAACGGGGTTGGATCCACCTGGTGGCCAGTCACCAGTGGTGTTCTCCAGGGCTCAGTTTTGGGACCAGTGTTGATCAGTATCTTTAATAATTTCTCTAGATGAGGAGATTGAGTGCTTCCTCAGTAAGTTTGCAGGTGATGCCAAATTAAGTAGGAATGTTGAATTGCTTGAGGGTAGGAAGGCTCTGCAGAGGGATCTGGACAGGCTGGATCAATGTGCTGAGGCCAATTGTATGAGGTTCGATAAGGCCAAGTGCTGGGTCCTGCACTTGGGTCACAACAACCCCATGCAATGCTACAGGCTTGGGGAAGAGTGTCTGGAGAGCTGCCCAGCAGAAAAGGACCTGGGGGTGCTGGTTGACAGCCAGGTTAACATGAGCCAGCAGTGTGCCCAGGTGGCCAAGAAGGCCAATAGCCTCCTGGCCTGCATCAGGAATAGTGTGACCAGCAGGAGTAGAGGTGATCATGCCCCTGTGCTCAGCACTAGTGAGGCCTCACCTCAAGTACTGTGTTCAGATCTGGGTGCCTCACTACAAGAAAGACATTGAGTTGTTGGAGCATGTTCAGAGAAGGGCAACCAAGGTGGCGAAGGATTTAGAGAACAAGTCCTGTGAGGGGAAGGAAGTTCCTGTGAAGGAACTGCAGTTGTTCAGTTTGGAGAAGATGAGGCTGAAGGGAGACCTCATTGCTCTCTGCAACTGCCTGAAAGGAGGTTGTAGTGAGATGGGTGTTAGGCTCTTCTCCCAAGTTAATAATGATAGGACAAGAGGAAATGGCCTGAAGTTGTGCCAGAGGAGGTTCAGACTAGATATTAAGAATAATTTCTGTACTGAGAGAATATTCAAAAAATGTGTAGATGTGGCACTTCAGAGTATGCTCTAGTGGGCATGGTGGGGGTTTTGTGGGTTGCATGTTGTTGGTTTTGTGGGGGGAGTCATTGTGGGGTTTTTTGTTATTGTTTGTTTGGATGGGTGGTGGTGCTCCCCTCTGACTCTGGATGGACAGTTGAACTTAGTGATCTTAGAGTCCTTTTCCAACCATGACAATTCTGTGATTCTGACCTTGCCTATAAAGGAGGGTAACACAAAGTCAGCTTTTGTTTCTGGTTATTTATTTTTCAGGCCTATGTATTTCCTGTCACCTTCTGCCAGGTGTAAGTTTAAACTGTTCTGCAAGGCATTCTTCCCTCTAATGCTAGGGAGTATTTCCTTTTGGAAGGCCAAGTGGTCTCAAAGAGCATTTTGTTGGAGTGAGGTGGCACTGGATTGGCACCATCACACCATGTTACAGTAGATTCAGCAGATAGAACATGGTAGTTTTCCATCAGAAAGCAGGTGTAATATGAATAGATTCATAAATGTGAAGGCATAAGTCTAGGACCTTAAATTTTATTGTCTCTCTTTGTGCAATTTTCACACATTTGTTGTTTAACTCCTCTAAATGTTTCTTAAGCCACTCTGTGATGTTATACAAATAAGATTGCTCTCCTGCATCAAGAACTCAAGTCACAGATAAACCTGTTGCCACCAAAACAGTAATTGTGGAGACCACTGTTTATAGTCTCAGTGGACATGTATTTTACAGCTTTCGTTCAGGCTCTGTAGCTCACCAGTGGTAACTGGCCAACAGTAGATACGGCAACAGCAGCTCTGAAGGTATTTGTTGAAGTTTATTACAGCTTGTGAGTTGTTATTTTATGTTCCCTCCCCCACCAAACTTACACCGTGTTTGGAATGAAATACATGCCCGTCTGTATTCATAATGAAATTATATTAGATGCTTGGGTAGCAGATAACAGTCATGCAATTCAAGAATTTTCTTCCTGTCTCACAGTTTTCCACCTAACCCATTTTTTAGCAGTGCCTCTTACAGAGAATCTGCTCTGGTTAAAGATAGATTTTGAAGTCATCAAGAGCAATAAAACCCAATTGTGAACCCTTTGCATTTTCTACACCTGATTACAAGGGCGTCTTCTTTTTCAATGAAACTTGCATGCATAAATAGTGTGTAGATATGGCAAGAGGAATGAGTTTTGCGTAGAATCTCAGCTATAGACTCTCAGCTTAGGACATCTTAAGTAGTTTGGAGACTTTTTCTGCTTCACTTGTCACTAACTTTCATCCTTTCAAGGCTTTCAGAAGGGACTAAGAGCCATCACCTCAAGTGGGTTAACAAACCCAGAAGTAGGACTGACCAGAGAAGGGTTTGCAATTGTTCTTGAACATTGGTTCTTCCGGATGAATTCGGATGCTAATTGCATTGTATCTTTAATCCTCGTGGTGGCAGCAAACGCTGAGAAAAGACGTTAATCTAGTGCAGACAACCTCTATAATGACAGTTAAAAAGAACATGCTCATATTTACATTCTTACCTTTTGTTTTGAGTGAGGCAGATCAAAACCAAAGTCAACTTGAGCTGCAAAACATCTTCTGAGACTTCAGTTTATGTGAACTGATGAGAGCCATTAATTTGAGAAAAAGATTTCTTACTCTTCTCCTTATGCCCAACACCTGTAGGTAAAGGTAGGATTAGTGAAGATACTTAACTGTTGAGAGAACTTACAGGCTTAGAGTTGTCCAAAATGTTGTCCAAATGCTATTTTAGATACTGATTTGTGGAATTTTTATTCATTTATTTTTTTTGCTAACAATGACACAGGTACCAGGACTCTGTTCTGGGCACTGCACTACCATAGTCCTTCCTAAAGACAGCAATTTGGGCCTGTCTAGGATGCCAGTTGGAAGCAAAGTGACAGTATTAGTCTGAATGACTGGTAGTGGAATAACTGTTGTCAAAGTTTATACTGTCAGGGCTGGAGTCCAGTGAAACCTATTCTTGCAAGGATAAGAAATAAGTATCAAATGTTAGTAATACAGTACTGATAACCTAGTAACTGAAAAGATTAATCAGTAATACACTAAAAAGTTGGTAGCAGATTTAATACTTTGGTAATTAAAGAAGGAAGATGGAATTACTTTTGAGTATCTGAAGCAGCCTTTTCCAAAGTAGCGTCTCTTCGCTTGATCATAGGCAGTCATATTTTTTACCTTAATCTCATTTGCTCATATGCAAACGAGCAGTTATTTCAGGATAGTGGGGTTGGTTTGTAAGCCAGCACAGGGATGGGTTTACTTCATGTCATCTCCCTGACCTTGGAATCACACATCAGTTTCTTGTGATCTCCTTCCCCTGCCCAAAGTTGTCACTTGTTTGTTCCGTCTATCTTCTGTGTTTCATTGGTATACTGTGAAGATCTCATCATATATCAAATTATTAAAACTGAATCCAGTACTACTGAAGATCATAAAATACCAAGAAGGAGGAAGCAAGATAAGAAAGCAAACAGTAGTTGATACGAAGAACAGTTTTTGCAGGACTACTTCTGGTATCTGAGCTTAATTTCTTTAGAACTAATTCAGGTGTCCTTCACTCAGGTAAGGATGAAAATACAGTCTGTCTCTGCACTGTGTGCCAGTTATAAGATTCAAGAGGTGAAAAATTAGTAAGAAATATTTATATGAGGCTATTTTCTGTATCTCAAAAGTGGGCTAGAAGGCCAATGTAATGGCTCTACCTTCCTAAGCTGCTTAGGATAAGATGAATTTTAGAAGTAATAAAAATATAGTGGTTTACATATCTGCTCATTTAGCAGTCTTTATTTGTCTGAAGTCTTCTTTTCAAATACATTTGAAAGCTCAAGATAGAAAACTCTACAGAACTAGTTATAGGACCAGGATAAAATGTTAGTGTATGAGAATCAAAAGTATGATTTTTCACTTTCCTTTCTGTAAAGAGCATTAAAATACTACTAGAAAAACAACTTCCATATTCATATTGGTCTTACAAGGAGGAGGCATCAAGCCCAGCTCAACTAAAGCAAGTTCTTTCTAATATAAGAACTTGTGTATGAGTTCAAGCTGATGCGTTCTGAAGAGGGCAGGCTGATGTGTGCAGCTTTTCATTGCAGTCGTGCAAGTTTAAGATCTAAACCAGCAATTCTTCAGAAAATCAGTGATAGATCTCAAAACTACAGTGTTACTCAACAACTGACAGATCTCCTTTCCTTTTCTGTAATACTTATTTTGCCTACTTGCCACCGACTTGTCCAAGGAAATTTTGTAGCTCGATAAGCCTTGTTTTATGTTGTTAAATGTGGTAGATCTATGAACTTCCATTCCACAAATCACTACTTATATTGTAAGTGTTAATGATAGGATTGCCCTTTCATGTAAATATAAATATAGTACAGTCTACTGACCTTCACTGCTGAAAAAGCACTATTTGATGCTGTGTGGTTATGGAGCAGAGTACAAATAAAGTCCTCTTTCCCTCTTGGTGACTGAGATGGATATTCTTTCCTTTGTTTGTCCTGTTAATTACACAGTGTAAAGCAATCTTGTGGGCAGAGAACTTAGTTAGACCAATCAGCATAGTTGGAAGTGGGCGAGCTATTGCGTACATAATAAGGTTCTGTGTATTTTATGGTCAGGGCATTGCTTTCCTTCTACAACCCAATGTATTGCAAAAGCTGAACTACCTTTTAAAGAATGTAAGAGTGTGGCTGGTTTTTGTCTGTCTAATCAGGAAAGGGGGAATTGTTTGATTATTTGGGATTATTTTTTTTCTTGATGCATGTTGTTCGTTTTGCTGAGAGTTTTGAAACTGAAAGTTTGCTGATAGGTGTCCTACTTGCAGGGAACCTGAATTTGCATTCCAAGAACAGATCTGGTAATAAGAAATGCCCTGTCAAATGACTGTATGACATGTGGTGTCTTAGACTAAAGATTCAGAGGGAAAATGGACAAGATGGAAGAATTCAGAAAAGTAACTCTTGTGTTTTGAGATAATTTACTTCTCTGTGAAGCATTTTGGTACATACACTGTAATGTGTTTTTATTTGTGAAGAGGAGGCTCCTGCTTTGTAGTTGAGGGAGAAGGGGAAGGTGTACATTTGTGAGTATTGTGGGTTTATCAAAACTAGGCCAGTACTCTACGCATTTATCAAATAGTGGGGCTTTTGATGCATGGTTGGTGATCCATGCAAAATTGAAACTAATACTTGTGTCTGTAAAGGGTTTGGAAACTGTATCATTTCTGCAGACAACTGATGGGCAATAACTCTCCAGTCTTTTGTATGAGATGACATACTCAGGTTGACTAGTTTACATCAAAATGTGACCTTATTGCCCTTTGATACTTTTCCATTTAAGACTGTGCAACATACATAACTGCTAGTTAACAGATTATGCTAATTCACAGTATTTGTAACACAGATCATTTAAGAAATTACTCCCAAGTTCAGTAGGTGTGTACTATACAAATAGTAACTGCTGAAGAAACACGCTGGTTTCTTCATCTGTTACACATTTTGCTTTTAAAACTTTGTGGTTTTCAAAACCACAATGTTTCAGTGGTGTTGGCAACATTCAAAGACAATATTGCTTATGGGTGGAGTAAAAAAAGTTTTCTGTACAAATTGTTGGCAACTGAAGCAGGAAAGATTTACTTTCCAGACTTAGTAAGCAAATCCATATTATTTGGCATATGATACTATGTATTCCATCACTGACACAGAGTATGTTACCAAAGAGTTAATGACAAATCCAGTGATTCCCCACTTCACTTCTATACAGTAAAGCGAATATGGACACTTTTTACTTTATAGAATCTAGCTGTGTTCAAAAATAAATATTTGAACATGTTACCCTTTCCTATACAGTGTTGCATTAGAAGGGGATCTGTTGAACTTCTTTCTGCTGTCCAACTAAAGGTTCTTCTAAAATAGATCCACATGCAGTGTGTCCTTCACTGAGGAGAAAATGCTTATATATAGCCATTTAAGAGTATTTATAGTGTACCTAAAGATTTGTTTGCATCACTTAAGTTATTTCTTTGAAGAAGTTGAGATTATAAGTAAGTGAAACATAAGTTTTGGGTCTATTTTGAAACCCTTTTATAAATACATGGTCTTTTGTATCTTTAAGATTCTTTGAAGCATAAGTCAAGAGTGCAAGAAATGAAAATATTTTTATTACCTGGGAGTGGTTTCACTCCAGAGTTGGAGTCTTTTTAACATCAATGATGCTGATAAATTCTGTTTGCAATTACATAAAAGATATATATGTGTAAGCGTATTTGATTTAGTAAATGAATTTATGTTTAAAAATGTAACTAAATCCTTAGAACTATCTGCATCATTTATAAGGGACAAAAAATGCAGAGTAACATTAAGAAATCTGTTTTAGGTTATCTGTGTCACAGTCACTGAGCTCATGTCCTTTCCCCTTCCTTTTTGTTAATAATTCCCTCATGAGCTCCAGTCATCCATTTGGTTCCAGGAGGGATCGGTCATTTCTCACTGAGTTTAAAATGCTGGATCTATAAACTGCGACTCTTTTAACATGTCTGCCTTACATCTGGGTTTTTGAGACTTTGTTCCTTGTAGAAGAAAGAGGATTACTAACCCCTCACAGAAGAGTCTTTCTAAGGCATAGCCTTGTCTGTCAGAAAGAAAAAAAGCACACATCTTGAATGTCTTTTTAAAACCAGGAACATACCTAAGAGTCTGCTTGTCTCTTTTCTGGATTGGAGAGGCCACAACAGCTTACTTTAACAGCCTTCCTCCATGTCAGCCTGTTGGGCTTGTTGTTTTTGGTTGTGTTTTTTGGGATTGTTTGTTGTGGGGGTTTTTGTATGTTTTTTGTTGTGTTTTTTTTTACACAATCAACATGCATCATTCTTTCTTTTTTTCTTTATTTCGGTTTTCCTGCAGAGGAGCTTCCCAACTCCAGGCTGTGCTTTCTCTTTTTTTTTTTTTTTTTATAACAATGTATTTTGCAAGTCCACTTTGCTGTAGAACCAGATTTTACTGAATTCTGAGACTCACTTAGCACTCCATCTATGTTTGAATATTTGTATTTAGTAAGCTATTTTTGTGGTCTCATGAACAGACTACAACATTAGAGCATAAGAGGCTGTAAACTAGATCAGTAGAATCAGATACACAGGGTGATTTCAGTGATCCATCTAAATTTACAGAAGCTTTACCTTTTAGGGGATTATATGCACTGTTCCTAAAAATGTTATGCTTTGGTATTTTTCAGTTATGACAGTACTACAGCAGTAAGTCTGATTGTATTTGTCATTAATGTTGACTCATATTTTAATAATAGCTATTTGTTTAGTATTTCTTAGGATTTTGCACTTTCTAAATAAAGCATGAGGTAGATGAATTCATTTAAAATTTGTGGCTATACATCTCAGATAAATGCGTTAGATAAACAGTGCATGTTATGAGAGTGCTGTATTTTTATTATGTAATCATGAAGTTGCTATTAGTGCTCATTATAAAAAGGTATATTTATAGAGTTGGTGTCTTTAGAATGTACATTCAAATAAATACATTTAAAGCACTGGAGGTGGGGCTTGGCAAAATGTGAAACTTGATGAAGAAATAGTACCATTTTATTTTTTCTCAGTAAATTTTTCACAAAATGCCTCCCTTTTTTTTTCTTCTTCTTTTTTTTTTTTTTTACACCTCCACTCTCTTCCTCTCTCCCCAATATTATAACACATGCATTTCAACTTTTTTTGGATCCTTATAATTTGTGAGCACTTGCACAATTCACACTTCCCACACTTGTCAATCTTCAGTAAAAACGCCTTCATAAGGTAGGTATTATACAATTTAGAACATAAAATCCCCTTTACAATTATTTGTTATAGCTGTCTTCAGCTTCATTGTGGTAGCAGCGGTGAAAGATTTCCTTCCCACTTAATGAGTTCTCGTTGTGGGGCTGTAGCAGTAGCAAAATACCTAAGACCAGATTTAGTATGGATGGCTGGGACTCTGGGGGAGGTGGGGAGGAGCAAAATGTCCAAGGAGCACTTGGGGTTGGAGGAGATGGCAGTGTTTCTTCAGTTGTTTGATTGGGTGGTTCTTTTTTTGGCCCTGAAGGACCCAGCATTCACGGTAAACAAAATTATGTTAGAGGAGCCAGGGAACTGAGAACAACGTAGGTAATATTTAAAACCAGAAAAAAAGCCAGTCTTGCCTTTTTCCCAGGGGTTTGCTAAGTATGTGCTTGGTTCCTATTTCTTCACATAATGAGGAGGAGGTGAACCGTATTTGGAAAAGTCTCTTCTGCCTAAAAATGATTTAAAAAAAATTCTGGTTGGCAACTCTTGAATGTGTTTTAGTTGATAGGAAACATCTTCACTGGTGCTGGTAAAGTGAACTCTTCTGCTTTAGCCTGGGCCTTTTGTTGTGCTTGCTAGAAATGTGACACTCCTAGTGACGTGACTAAGTGAATTAATCTCTTTAACCAACTACTTGGATGAAGTCCTGCTTAGTTAGGATCTTTGGGAGAATACTATGTGCTGCAGCCTGCTTGTGAATGTGCAAAAAGATGCAGTTTATAATGCTTTTCTTCACTAAAATCCATGCCAGTGAATGTAGATAGTGTTACCCAACTTCTTCCTCCTGTCAAATGCAACTGAGCAGGGTGTGTTTTTAGTCGCAGGGGTAGCATTTTAACCAGCGCTGTGGGAATTGAGACTGTAGATTAGTTTCCCTTCCAGACTTAATGACAATTAAATTCACTTTCCTGAAATCTTTGCTGTGTCTTATCACAGCTGCACGGTGTTGTGCTTTTTAGTTTTTCTACACCCCCTTCTTTTAAATATACTGCCATACGGTCTTACCTCTCTTTCTCCGCTGATACATCCCACCTCAGGTATATGAAAAGGGATTTTCAGAACCAGGTTTCATTTGTATCTCTAGGATCTTTTGGTATTCGCTGCTACAAGAGGACTGGTGTCATGATTCTTAGTGAGTTTAAAGGCAGTCTTGCAGCTGGAGGAGAAGCAGGTCTGTTATAAGAATATCTTAAATACTGCAAGAAAGCCTGGAAATAATTCTGTGTTCTGGAGCACTCAGCACCGGTGATGCAGAACTGAAGGCTTAAGAATTGCAACAGCCTTGGTGGGAGCAGTATGTATGGTTAGGTATTAAGAGGATTTATAAAAGGTCATAGGAGACCTGAGACAGCCCATCAAACAGCAGTGAATGAGGACTGCTGGGAACCCCCCATGAAACTAGTGCTTTAAACGGCTTTCTTAACTGCTCTGCCTTCTACCCCAGCTTTCCTGAGAGAGTTCAAGATGGACCGTTAGCAGAAGAGTTATTCCTCTGCTTTGGTGATTAATAACTCTTGACTGTCTGTAAGTGCATGGGGGAGAAAAAACCCACCACCAACAACAACAAAACAACAAATAGATGACTTAGTGCTGGTGTTTTTGTATCAAGATTTCTTAAATGTTCTTGGGGGAGCCAAGTAACTGTCTGGAGGGCTGGGCATCTAAACTGCTTCTAAGAAAGGCACTGGCTGGAGACTGTCTGTTGCCTGTGCTAAGCCATGTACCAGCTAGAAAAATAGCTTATGTTGTACTGCATGATATATGTCATGGTTTGGAAGTGTTGGTCTGTAATTAGGCCTTAATGTTTTACTGAAACAAAGACTTCCTGGCCACTCAAGAATATTCCAGTTCTGCCACAAATTAGTATTGTAACTTTTAATGAATGGCTGGGCATTTGCAGAAGATGTGAAAGTGGGGTGGTATCCTTCCATGAACTACATGAGAAAGTTATTATTGGCACTGTTACTGAATTCAAATTTTGAAACTAAGTCCAGGAGCCATGTCCAATTAGCAGCTTGGTGGTAGATTTTCTGTTTATGAGGGATGTTTCTCATGCACTAATCTTTTACTTTTGAAAAAGATTCTGAAAATCTCAATTAGAAACAGAATGAAAATTAGTATTATGAAAGCAGGCATTTGATTTTTTGGGGAAATATTGTGTGTTTGCAGGACCCTGTCTCGACATGTAGTAAGTCAAGTGCTATGTTTTTTGTCAGTTTTTTTTTAAATAGTATTGGTCATGCCTAGTGTAACTTTTCAATAGGAAAGAAAATTACCTATGGTATGCACTTCTACTGTGACAGGTCCATCTTAGTCTTCCAGAGTCACTTAAAATAATAATTTGTATAAAGAAGGAATCATTTCAAACTTTACGGTCATGTTTTACACGGGAAAAGTTGCTAATAGTCCTCCAAGCTAATAGCTGGGGTTAATGTGTTTCTTTTAATGAGACAGATTTATTTTCATTAGAGCCAAAGTTCTTTCTTGCTTAGATTGTGAATTCCATAAGGGAATAGTAAGGAGTTAAGAAGGAAACATGATGAAATGTTGGTCTTTGCATCCAAAAGAGGATTTAAGTCATGAACTCCTGAACTTGTGATCCTCAATTACTTATCCTGGGTGCGGGAAATCTGTTCTACTTTAATGTTTTTATTAATGTGACTTGGAATGAACTCAGGCATGTTTTTCTCTTAAAACGTGTTTAAAGAAAATAGCTCTGGATTAAAAAATACTAGGTCTTTTAATTTTTAATCCACTTTCTGAAGTCGTCAGTTTCTAACAAAACAAAAAAAACCCACAAAAAACCTTAGAGATGATTGTTTTTTGTTTTACAGAGTATGATGAACCTTGAGAGCATTATGCTGCTGATGGCCAAATATATTAGAATATTACCTAATAAATAAAATATTTAAGCCACCTGTTATATCTCGCTTCTCCTTATAGCACCTTGAAGACTCAGTACAAGGGTTAGCCAATGGTTGTATTAACCCATCTTCTGCAATTACAGCAAGCCATCCAACCATCCATACACACCACAAATTTTTACAGATTTCCTACAAAAAATAGGTTTTTAGTTTCTTTCTGAAGTATCTTCTTTTTTACCAAAAAACGATGAAAAAATCAGGCTCATATGCTATGTTCCTGGATGACTTTCTGCTAACCATTTTTGAGCACAGAGGCTGTGTTTATGTACTGCGCCGTGTTTGCCTTTATTGTTTGAAACACAGGGAATTTCTGTGAAGAGATAAAGTGTAGGAAAAACAGACAGATACATTCATGCAGCTGCAAATTAGGCCCCACTTTAGAGAACTAATTTTTTATCTCAGGGTTGAATGCTTCCTTAGCAAAATGTGAGCTTACATAAGGATGGAAGGAATCAGTGCTAGAGCAATGTACATTAGTCTCATTGCAAGTTAACTCCTGACCTAGCATTGCACCCATTTTTAAAATCCTGTTTTTCAAATGATAAATCAAGCTGTTTCTAAAAGCCAAATATGTTTTTGGTGTGCTGTAGCTCAAGGTCTGCTTTAAGTTAAGGTTACTTAACTTGTCATTCTGAATGCTTGTGTAATGTTTCATTAAATGTTTTAGAATTCACAAAGCATCCCACATACTTGGTTTACAGAGCTGTGGAACCCTGTAGGAAAATAACTGAAAACAGAGGTGAAATGACATTGTTGGGCCCTGGGATCACAGAATCATAGAATGGTTTGAGTTGGAAGGGACCTTAAAGATAATCAGGTTCCAATCTCCCTGCTATGAGCAGGGACACCTCACACTAGACCAGGCTGCACAAAGCCTCATCCAACCTGGCCTGAAACACCTCCAGGGAGGGGGCTTCCACAACCTCCCTGGGAAACCTGTTCCAGTGCCTTACTACTCTCATGGTGAAGAGTTTCCTCCTCACGTCTAACCTAAATCTCACCTCTTCCAGTTTGAAGCCATTATCCCTTGTCCTGTCACTACATTCCCTTGTAAAAAGCCCCTCCCCAGCTTTCCTATAGGCCCCTTCAGGCACTGGAAAGCTGCTGTAAGGTCTCCCCAGAGCCTTCTTTTCTCCAGGCTGAACAGCCCCAATTCTCTTTCAGCCTGTGTTCATAGTAGAGGTGCTCCAGTCCTTTGATAATTTTTGAGGCTCTTCTCTGGACACTCTCCAACTGCTCCATGTCTTTCCTGACCTGAGGGCTCCAGAGCTGTATGCAGTATTCCAGGTGGGGGTTTCACAAGAGCAGAATGGAGGAGGAGAATCATCTCCCTCGCCCCTAGTGTGACCAATTAGTAATCCAGTGCTTCATTTGGTTGCAGTTAGAGTTTACAAGACAGTCTGTTGGATTTTCTCTGTGGACTGGGAATCTCAAGTTTTTGTGTCTAGGATAACAGAGAACTCTTGGGTTTTGATTTTTAGTTTCATAATATTAATGCACTAGATTTGCATGTATTTTAGCAAATATCGCTGGTCTGAAAGGTATTTTTGTCAAATGTTGGAAATGTGTTTTAACAATTCCCAAAGATTGCTTTAGAAGAAGTTTTTATAGGCTGTCATAACTCACATGTCAGTTAAGAACTTAACATCCTTGAAGCCTTTCTATAATAATTTTTGCATTAAGAGCTTAACTTTCCTGAACAGAAGTACATACTATTGTTTCTAGAAAAAGTCAAATGAACATAAGCATAAAAAACACCTTCCTAGGAGACAGCACATCTCTACCAGAAGAATGCCAGTGTGCTCCTGTGAATACATGGGGCAGTGATAAGGTCTTCTAAATTCATTTTCACATTCCTAAATTGAAGTTAATGACACTTTCTCAGTTTTTCTAAAGCAGAAGCAAAGTGTTAGGTCATTGATAATTGTTAATGTTGTGAACACAGAACAGATGCTCACTTAAAATACATAAAAACTGTTCTTTATGTTTTCATGGTTGATCTCTGTAAGGGCACTGTGGTGTATTTATTGGGATGAGAGGCCCATGGCCTGTAGGCCTGCTGGTGAATCCCCTCTTGGCTGCCCTTTGAATAGGAAGCTCCTCACGTGCTCTCTAAATGACTGACTCTGGCAGTCCATTCCTCAGGCATTGTCTTTTGTGAGGGATCACTGACATGAGCTATGTCCAACTTAGGGCAGGCTCTTCTCTGGCTTTACACATCACTGTTCCACTTGTGAAATCTGTGCAGAGGTGATTGACCTATGCAGTAATCCTAGTTACGTGATCAGGAAGGGTGTAACATGACCTTCTTGGCTGGAAGGCTGGGATACCATGCTACAAGCCATTTAAACAATGCCTTAAAGGCTGAATTGTAGTTCTGAGGCTTCTCACAGCACTCATCACCACCACATATGTGCATTTCACAAGTACTGGTAAACCAATGTGCAGAATACTTAACTGAGACGAGATTTTAGTAGCGTAAGAATGTGAAAACTGAGTCTCTCAGCCTTTAAAAAAAAAAAAATCTGTTTTCTAATTATCAACTGTTTGTTGTTTATCTGGGGTTTGGGTTTTTTTTTGCTTGTTGGGGTTTTTTTGTGTGTTTTATTTGTTTTGTTTGTTTTGTGGGGGGTTTTTGGGGGGTGTGGGTTGGTATTTCTCTACTTCAGGAAACCTAAGACTTGTTTCTCTGCTTTCTAGTAAGTGCTTTGAATTTCACATTACACTTTATATATAAAGCTCATTATACCACTATATTAATGGTGTGGGTGTTGAGTCCAGCTTCTGGGGGGGGATGGGGGGAAGTTGAGATGAATGCTCAATTTCAAACTGCTTGCCTAAATTCTCAGGAAATCCTATGAAATTGGAAGAGAGAATATATTATGTTCTGTTTTGTTTTTAAGAAACATTCAATTGCTTTAACTACTTTTGCAGTTCATGAACTCATTCACCACAGCTTTGCAAGAGAGGAGTCAAGAGTCCTAGAAACAAATATCCCTTACAGTATAACACTTGTTCTTCCCAGAGGAGGTCAGTTTTGTGCTTAGCATAAGGAAGGAATCCCACTGGGTAAAACAGTGCATTGTCATTTAATTGGAGGTTGCATCATAAAACAAATTAATGAGGGATGATGGTACAGAGGGAATTGAAGTCACACAGGTATCCTTAGTTTAGAAGCATGCTTAGCTTCTGCATCTTGCTAGTTCTTGTGTGAGCCTTGCTGGATGTTTTTTTGTTGATGATGTTCCTATGTTTATTTTTAAAGTAACCGCATCTTACATCAGCTTGACGTGAGCCATCAGAAAGGTTTTGGATCTACTAAGCATCCCATGCACACTTGAACATCTAAACTGATGTTAGAGGTGGCATATTATCCTCCCTATAGACCAACACTTGGGGTTACAGAGAAGATACTTTGCGTTGGCTGTAGTGAAGTGCCAAGTTTCGGGTGCAGCAATGGACACAGGCACTTCCACGTGATTTCACTGTTGTATCTTCCTCTGCTCCTTTCCCAGTTTAACCATATTTGTGTCTTATTTCCAGTCCTGATCTTCAGCACTGTCATGTCAGTGTGACCAAAGTGCCCTCTATTTCCATTCCTCTAGCCTCCTCCACCATCACTGTATCTGTGGATGCTACAAATCAGTTAATTCCCCCAGGCCATCTCTGAGATGATGTTCAGTGCTTGTCAAGATACGCCTCAGTCTCAGGTCCACAGTTTATCAGATTCATTTCCGCTCCCTTTTTCCTTAGTCTGTCTCCTTCCATCAGTAGTTTGTCTTTTTCTTTGACCAAGTTCTCCAGTTGCAGGCATCATGCCTACCTGTCCTCCACAGTTACAAGTGCTAGTTGATTGACAGCAGCTGGGGATAAGCCAGCAGTGTGCCCTGGTGACCAAGCAGGCCAACGATATCCTGACCTGTATTAGAAACAGCATGTCTGGACTAGAGAAGTGATCGAGCCCCTGTGCTCAGCACTGGTGAGGCTGCACCTCAAGTACTGTGTTCCGTTCTGGGCCCCTCACTACAAGAAGAACACTGAGGTGCTGGAGCAAGTCCAGAGAAGGTCAGTCAGGCTGGTGAAGGGTCTGGAGCACAAGTCTTACAAAGAGCATCTGAGTGAATTGGAGCTGTTCAGTCTGGAGAAGAGGTGGCTGTGTGGAGACCTTATCACTCTCTACAACTACCTGAAAGGAGGTTGTAAGTGAGATGGGGGTCAGTCCCTTCTAAAGGGCAGGTGGCAGGAGAATGGGTCCAGTCTCTTTTCCGCAGTGTCTGACGACAGGACAAGGAGCAGCAGGCACAAGCTAGAGCACAGGAGGTTCAAGTTAAACATAAGGAAAAACTTCTTTCCTGTGAGAGTGACAGAGCACTGGAACAGGCTGCCCAGAGAGGTTGTGGAGTCTCCTTCACTGGAGACATTCAAAACCCATCTGGACATGTTCCAGGGTGATCTACTGTAGGTGATCCTGGACTAGATGATCTTCAGAGGTCCCTTTCAATCGCAACAGCTCAGTGACTCTGAGTAACAAGTGATAGAACAAGAGCAAATGGCCTCAAGTTCTGCCAGAGAAGGTTTAGATTGGATACTAGATGTTTAATGCATTTTTCCAATGATTTTTTAAGGCCTCAGCATTGTTAAGGTTTTATTGATAGACTACGGATTGTCTAAAATTTAGGTGTTACTTTTAAATGTCTATTATTAGGCAGTCCTCTGAAATGTTCAAATTGTTTTTTATAGTTTGGTGATGGATGTGTTTCATGCAGAACTGTTAGGAAGTCTGGACTAAAAAGAGACTGTATTTGGGTTGAGGTGTCAGCTGTAACTTCTCAATGATGCTGGCAGCCTGCATATCCTCCTTAGTCTAGGAACCACAGTCTGAGCCATTCTAAGCTAGGAAAGCCAATAGATAACCAAGTGCACAGTTTCCTGCCTGCAGGGAAATTTGGTCTTGGAAAATTTCAGGTGTTCGTCATTATTTAAAATAATCATCATCATAATAAACTTGAAGCTGAGCTTACATCTGTCAAAGCAAAAGATAGATCAGGTTGTTGGAGCAGTGCAGACTGGGCTTATGATGATGGTCTCTCCTGATGAACCATTGAAAAGTTCCATTTTGTTGACTTACTCCATATACTATTAAGAAATTCGGAGTGTGTTATGCAAAGACATTTGATTTGCTATGGTTGGACTTAAAGTAAAATAAGGTGTACCTCAAAATGATAAAAATAAGGGATTAGAGAAAACCTTTCAGATAGATGTGTCCCTCATAGACAGGTATATTTAATCTTTACCTGGCATACATGTGTCCAACTTGTTCTTGAAAATTCTCAAGTGTTAAAGTTTTTGTGATCTAATGAATTAACCTGTTGCAGTGTTTGTTTGATTCTTGTAATTAAGCCTTTTCCTGGTATCAAGCTGAACTTGCTACAAATTAAACTGTTTCCTGTTCTCTCTGACTGAACTGAACAGTATCCTCTTTGCAATAGCCTCCTACATCTTAAAAAGTATTTTGTTTTTTTTTTTTTAGCTCATCTGTGTTAAACACAGTTTTTTCAGTCTTCTTCACAGGTGAAGTTTTTTTATACATTTTACAGTTTTTGGACACTATACTCCAGTATTATTTTGAGACAATCTTGTCAATTATTTATAGCAATTTCTGTGAAGTGTATTAAAAGAATCAGACCTCTACATAATACTTGGATTTTCTCCTTTCTATTGAAAATCTGTTTTCAACAATCAGGATTAAAACATTGTAGCAACAGGTGGAGCAGTGACCAATGAATTACACGATCACTTCAGTATTACCAAGATCATCCAGATGCAATGTAAACAGTGGTTTAACCTCTTGACATTGTGCCTCTTAATTTTTGACTTACACATTAGAGAAATTTTAAGTAGGTTGCTCACAAGTAAATGCAAAATAGAAACTGAAAGCTTCTATGCGTGAACAGTATCAATTGGAATGGCCTTCAAGGTCACAGTGAGCTTGAATTACTTCAAATTATCAAGCATACACAAAACACTTTATGATGGATTAGGAAACTTTGAGGAGGAGGAAAAAGAAGTATCTGTCATATGGATCCTTATCTGTGTTGATATATCTGATGAATTTTGAAAGGCAGTAAGACTGTTCATTTGTTTACTTTAATCTTTATATTTATCTGATACTAATTCAGTCTTAGTGTTCCTGACTGTGGAGGAAGTCACGGTGAACTTCACTTTCCTTTTTTTATTTACACCTAATGCATAATTGAAGTTCAGATGTGTAATTTTGTCCTTTAAGGAAATATTCATGACTATGCAGATGATTTAGTTAGAGACAAAATGGAAATGTCTGATGTGCTGCTGTTTGTGGTTTATTGCCTTACTCTGGGAACCCAGCTGGTGTTTGCTGCTTGCAGGTTCACTAACATGTTTCCTGCCGTTGTATGAGCCTCAGCCACTGGCAATGCCCTTGACCTTGCTGTTCTTCCTGGAACAACTTAAAGTTATGACTTTTGCTCTTTTCCGACGTGCTCACATAGATCAGCGTGTCACATTTATGGCCTGTGGCGCAGAGCAAGTACTCCTCGTGTACTCTGGACTCTACTGAACTAGTTCCCTATTGAATGATTGTCTGTGATTGTGTGAGCTGGTTACTTTGTTCATGTTTTGCAGTTGTCCTCTGCTTCTTGAAGACAGCATCAGATTCTGTCTAATCTTCCACCTTGAATTCTCCTTGCAGGTGTTTTTATCTGGATTTTTGTTTTCTTTTGGGGATGGGCCTTTTTTGTTTTCATAGGCAGCACTTCTTTCTTCACATACTGTGTATCTATGTCTTGAAAATCCACTTACTCAGAACATTTTTTTATATACCACTGGTTCATGCCAATGCAACAACAACAAAACAAAAAACCCAACACCCCACCTAATAAGAATCTGAGACTTTCAATATTGTTTTGATTTTCTAACTGAAATGGAAATAGTCCAGAACATTTAAGCACAAGGGAAATGTAAGTTGTCTTCTTTAACTGAGCAGTGACTTCCTTTATGGAATTACTTGTTTCACAAAACAACAATCAGGAACCTATCCATAGCTGCTGCTTGAAACTTTTTAGGAACTCAGAATTGTTTCCTTCTTCATATTTCTTGAAAACCTTTTTCTCTCCAGCTGGTGATGCAGAGCACTGAAATGTCATTCAGAGGATTGAAGTCCAGAGTCTGCTTTAGATAACAACTTAGACCATAAAAACATAGGATAGTCCTTACGTAGTAGGTCCAGATCTTGAGATTCTGAGTATCAGAAATGGTCAGGTATGTATGTTGTAGCTTTAGGCATTTTATGAGGAAGACTATGCATACTTGTTTTCAGCCATGTATTAATAGACTTGATTTACATTGCACACTTTTAGAAAATACTTATTCTAAATTTCTGTGGAAGGTCTTACTGAATTTCCAAAAAACCCCCAAGAAGTCATTAAACCTGTAGGTCCACATATATGTAGTGCTCTAATAGTACACATTGAAACAATAATTGGGTGTTGTTAGTGGAAGTGGATTGAGTGTTGTTAGTGCAAATGGATCAGTGATGACCTTGTGTGGCATTAATACACTGCCCATAAGTATAACCTTATTTAAATTCCTGTTTTTTCTCTTTAAAATGTTACACACTTTCAAAACAAATACTGACACTATTAAAATAACATCAGTGCTTGGATTTCTGAGTGTAGTATGAACTGTGCTTTCCAGTAAGATGCAATGTATGAATTTATGCAAGATACTGTAGCACTTAGTTAACTAACTTTGAAATTTATTTCACTTTGGACTGTGTTTACAGTATTAATGTCTACTCAAAGGGGCTAGCAGAATTTGAAAGACATCTGTCCTTGTTTGCTTGTTTTGTAATTCATTTGAAGATCATGTGGCTTTAGAAGAGATTTTTTTTTCTTTTAATTGGAAAAAAAACAGTAGACATATTTTTGTCTATTTTTAAAAGAAGCTATAATTGTGTTCAAAACACCACAATGAGGAAATACTGAGTATGTATAATAAGTTTTTAATGTATTCAGCATATGTTAAAAAGGGAGCCTGAAAAGATTTATACAAGGCCATACTAAATTAGCACAGAAACATGCTAAACTGCTTAAAATGGGTAACACTAAAAGGCCTTTTTAGTTATTTTTTTCCAAACCGCAATGAGTAACTTGGTGAAAAATATATTTTGCTTGAACCAAATTCTGAAATTAAGTAAGTTTGCCAGAACTCTAGAGAATTAGTTCCTTGGCAAGCCTAGTAAGTACAGACTTCTTAATCATCCTGTAACTTATCTGTTTGTACAATTCTTTGAAATTGAAATCCACAAAATAAAGAAATCGGAAATATCAAGGCATGTCTGGCAAAATAGGCAACTATATGTTTGGAGTATTAGAAAACTGCTGTTTCTCTGTCCAAAAAAGTTACTTTTCAATGGAACAAAATTATGCCAGAAGGTATTAAAATTGGAAGTCAGTTTTAAGTATTTAACAGTTTTCATTTTTAAATATAGGATTATCAGAATACCAGATATTTAAAATCTAAGCAATTACTAATAAATACTAGGATTAAAAAAAAAATCAAACTAAGAGTAAGAAATCTTAGTTCTAGTTTCTAAGATACTTTGCATATGTGAGGTTAAACGAGTTTAAACTCTTTTAAAGATGCATTGGTCTCCATAACTCTTTTGCTACAACATCACAATCTAGAAGACTCAGAGTTCTTTTAGTATGCAAAATGGACTTGATCTTCAAAATGTATTCATGTCAAGATGTGCAGGTGTTTTATATTAAAAAATTATGGTAAACTGTCTAAAAAAGGAAGAACTTGAATATTAAATACAGTGAAATTTCTGCTGAAGAACCACCGAAGGCAGATGTTTGAGTTTTTCGACAATAAAAAAACAAATTAGTAAAGCATTGCATAGATGTCCATCTCAAGAAAAACTACTGTAACTGTATTAAATTAACAGAACTAGTTTTACATAATTCACAATAAAATAATAAATTATTCACAATGTGTTGTTTTAGGTTCTTTACATATTACTATCTCCACCATAAAGCAGCACTTCTAGAAAGCAGTCAAAGTAGATGCCTCAAAGCAGCAAGTGTTTCAGCCATAGAAGGCTGATTTTCCTGTGTTGCTCTTTCCCCTTCTGCATTGCCCAGAAGAAAA